>NW_021604565.1:14874459-14942823 GCF_004785775.1 Grammomys surdaster
GTGTGTGTGTGTGTGTGTGTGTGTGTGTGTGTGTGTGTGTGTGTGTGTTCTCAATCTTCCTCTCTTGGTTCCTGCCCCAAACTGTTCTTTATAAAGTGAGCCTAACAATCCAATTCTCTTGCACAACTCAGAGAAGTGGGTTAGTCTTACCTGTCCTCCACCCTCTTCTTTGCACAGGTCAATTGCAAATGCCAAATCCATTGCTGAGAAAACAGCATCAGCATCTGAACTCTGAGATGCAAGGATCAGTTGTCGTAAACTCTCATACATTACAGGGTCAAAAAAAGCAAAGTCATGCCAGTTGACCTAAGAAAATAATCAAGAAAGAGTCAAAAGAAGCATCCTTTCTCCACACAGCAGTAAATTAAAATCTGTGACAACTTTCCCTTTCCGGGGAGGGGGAGTGATAAGGATTGAACCCAGGAACTTGTGCACGCTAAATAAGTGCTCTACTACTGAGCTAGATCCCAGCCCTGATTTCATTTAACTTACAGCTACAGTGATAAAAGAATTTTCCACAAAATACATAAAACTTCTTTAAAGAGACCAAAAATAATAAATCTTTGGCTTTGACAATTCATTTTAAATTAAATTTTAAATTTTTTAAAACAGGAATAAAAAAGTGAATTGCTATGAGGTGGAACCAACAGCATGCTTTTGTTGTTGTAGTAACAAAAACTATAATTTGTTTCAAAAATAATTGGGAAAGCCAGCACAATTTATTGAACATTGATTATGTGAATAGGCCGGCTCTTGACTAAATATCCCATATGCTCTTGATAGTCATCATATGATACAAGTTATCAAATACAAGTGATAAACTCGACTGCTCTAAGAAACTTGGTAACTTACAAAGGTCAGATCACGGAGTTAAACTGAAGTCAAGTAGCTCTCATGAGCTAAATGGCCAACATATTAGCATTTGTTTGTTTCAGAGCTTTGGTTTTCACTCAAATTCTATGCACAAGACCATTTTAGTGGGAACATGTCAAAACTTAAATTGTGGTCTCAGCTAAAAAGGAAAATATATACCTCTCAATATAACACCCTTGTTTATGATACATTCAGTGGTTTGGTTAAAAGCAATTAATCTGGTAATGTAAATGTGACCAAATATCGTGGGATGAGAAGGTAGGCCCTAGTGGAAAGGCTTCTGGATTTATTCTGTGGAGTGGACATGATGTACCCATCAAATTGTCTTCTAAAAATTGTGCATTTAGTGCTGCTGTCAACTTCTCTCAGAAGTGTCTGCACCAGTCAGTGTGATGGAAGACTCAACTAGTCAAAGTACCAAGAATAACTGCTGAATGTCCAGCTATAAATAAATGGGAGATCTCTAGCACCCTACCCAAGGCTCCTTGTTCACTGTGAAAAAAGTGGGTTGAGAGGTGTGTGTGTGCAAGTGTGTATGTGCATGAGTGTGCACGCACCCATGTGTAAAAGCCAGAGAAAGCAATACTGAAGAAACTGTACGGAGCACAGCAAGGCTCTTAAAATACTGAACTCAGAACAGCTGTGATCACCTGCTCAAGACTGGGGGCCATCAACACCCAGTCACCGACTAGAGGGTCTCCCAGTGCCCACATCTCCCTAACAATTTATACAATTAATGGCTGAAGTGGAAGGACAGACTATTTTCTTCAGTGATTTAACCACTGGTCAAGTGTCCATGCTCCTGTAAACAACCTTAATGATACATAAACCACTAGGTCACAAACAAAGGCAGACATGGAAACAGAAGGTGATCGAAGGGAGCAGGAAGGGGACAAAACAAGTGTGGAGAATGGGGATGCAATCACAATCAATTATTTACACGGGTGAAGAAATGTCAAACTCACTATTGTGCATAATTAGTATGTGCTAATAAAACCATTAAAGGGGGTAATGAATAGACTCAGCTTTAACAATGCAATTTACAGTAGATGTCCAGTACAGCCATCTCTTAAAAAAGACTGATATTTAATATTTTGTGTCAATTACTTTCTAATAGCTTTAGGGATTGTTCTGATACAGCTGAATAATGAACACATTAATCTTGCCAGGCTAGCAGACTATCAACACATAAAGAAACTAAGCTGACTCTATGAGACAGAGGAATACCAACTATGTCTGCCTTATTAGACTCTTGGCCCACTGTGGTATTTCCATGTATTTTTCAAGTTGAAGTGTTATTGAAGACTATCTCTACACGCTATCAGCACCACCTGTGATCAATTACAGTGGCTTAGGCTTCCGGGCACTATGTGCGAAGCTTTACAAAGTTGCCAAGAGAATTTCTATCCAGTAGGATAGAAGTCTGTCAGGAACCAAGCCTAATCTGTTGTTACCTACTCTACTGTGCCATCTCCCCACGTATAAAGACTCTATGTCATTAAATACTTGACAATTATTTATGATTATAATGCTTTAAAACAACATGAATGCTATACAGTGTACTATTATTTATTTTGCAAAAGAAAATGTTTACAATTATAAAAGCAGTTATATGCATCAAACTTACTTTTCTACCAAGCAACACTTTAATTACATGCCTATTCAATGTGATAGGACATAGTTCATTTTGCAACAGACATAGTCCAAGAATCCTAAAAATAAGAACAGAAATATAATTTAAATTCAAAACTAATTATATAATTAGTCTCACATACATAAATATAAATATATATATATAATGTTGAGAAATTCTCTAAGCCTTATTTCTACCTCGTATAATAAAATAGAGTACATATCCAATTTAAAAGTTAATAATGTATTTTTAGCCATGTGGTGACACACCTTTGATCCCACAGCCCTGTGAGGCTGGCAGGAAGATCACAAATTTGAGCCCAGCCTGGCTCAAATAGAAAGCTTGGGGCTAGAGGAGTAGCTCAGTGGTAGAGAGCATGTTTAGCACTGACAACGCCCTGGGTCCAATCCCCAGGACCCCATGTCCCCAGATTCAGGTAGTAAGAATTGTTAGTTTACCTGCCGATGTTTCTGAAACAATTCAGCCTTGCTTCTGTGTTTTTGCCAGGTCTCGGAGTATAAAACCCTCTCTTTCCAGGTTGGTAGAACAGAGGAGCGTTGTCATCGCCGTCATCGGTGTCATCTAAGTCCATGTCCACTACACTTCTACTAGAGCCATGACGCTTCCGGTTTTCCTAAGAACAAAATTATGAGTAATCATAACTCCTGAGCTCATTTGTAAAAATGAAATGTTTCTCTGAAATTATTCAAGGTAAAAGGAAACCAGAGCAGCATTCATGTTTAAATATGTGTGCACAGCAATATCAGAGGTAAACGTTAATAAATATGAAAGGTAAAGCTGTATCACACAAACCTTAGGTGTCTTAAATCTTCTCTACATTATTTATTTACCTATTTGCTTATTTATTTATTTACTAATTTATATTTTGCTTTCTTACTTATTGTCTTGTGTGTATGGGTGTCTTGCTTGCATGTATGTCTGTGTACATGTATGTAAGACACAGCAGAGGCTATCAGAGGGCAGCAGATTCCCCTGAGACTGGAGATGCAAACAGTTGTGAGCCACGTGGGTGCTGGGAATTGAACCCTGGTCCTCTGGAAGAGCAGCCATGTGATCTGAACTGCTGAGTCACCTCTCCACCTTCTGTATGTTAAATATTAATGTGTATTCTTCAAATAAAAACACTTTAGGACCTCAGGTCAATTGGGAGAATATTTGCCTCAAAAGCACAAAGCTCTGGGTTATCTTCTAATGTATAAAGTAGACATGAGAGTGCATGTACTCCCAACACTGGGAGGGCTGAGATAGGAGAACCCCCTGGTAAATTCCAGGTTAGTCTGGGCTAGAATAAAACCCTGCCTTCAAACAAAATGAAACAAACAAAAACCACTCTTTTACCTTAATGACTAGAAGGTACTTTTTACTATTCTTCATTAACAGTTCTTTCAGCATATGAATGATGAAGTTCTACTGTCAAGGAGAAACTACTCTGTGTAGTTTCTGGTATGAAATCCATTGTTTTTCAAATCGCTGTTTCCCTGCTTTGAATATTGTGTCTCAACAGTTTTAGTTCAGGATGCTTGAAGTCCACTGACCTTGAATTTGTAACACACCTTAGAAGAACTGGTCAGTCTGGACTTGCTCTTGGGGTGCTGAATAATTTTAGAGCTTAGGAAGACCTGTAGCTGGTACTTTGTGGGCATTAGGTGTGACGACACTAAGTTGTCTTAAACACTGCATTTAGGGGAGGGGGACAAACGGAACCGCAATGGTTCACTTATTCTCCAAAACCATCAAGTATTCAGTGTATCCTGCATATGCACACACGGGATACTTGCAAGGCTTCCCAAACAGGTAATTCTCAAAGCCTTTGCCATCTTTCAGGTAGGACAGAAGAACAAGGATCAGCTTTATCCTCCTTCTGAAGACATTGGACTAGCCATTTGTCAAGCTGCAACTACTCTTTCTACTCTGTGTGCTGCTATATGTTTGTTCAGAATGTGCATTTTGTGCTGTTTTTCATTGTAACCAATGAAAGTGATTGCAGAGTTTGTTCCTCTTAGCTAACAGAAGCAGCTTACTTATGAAATAAAGCACATTATACCTAGTTTCCCATACTGCTGTACTGTGATATATACTATTTTCTTTGCATCTTTGGCATCAACAGCTTCCTGGAGGAGTGGCTCCTAAGATTCTACACTGCTTCTTTCCTCTGCTCTTCAGTTCCTTGGCTCTCTAAAGCTTAGTTAATTCAGTCTGTGTTTAAACATAAAGAGTAAACTGAGTAGGTTGTCATTAATGTCTAACTTAATTTCATATTTGATTCTGTATACTACAACTACATGTCTTTCTCTTTCTGTACTATAAAACATGATTTGTATTTACAAAGATAGATCCTAAATCCTGGGGGTGGGGGAGGTGTGTTTGTTGTTGTTGTTGTTCTAATTCTATTGAAAATCCCTTACCTGTACCTTTTCTGAAGAGTCTAATAATCCGAGGTCCAAGATACTGTCAGCTCCATTTTCCCTAAAGACAAATGAAACTCTTTACAATCCAGAGAGGTAAAATGTCTAAAATTTACTGTGAAAGTATCTATTCATATTTATTACACATTTTAGCCCAAAACCATGGAATATGCTTACAACTCTAGTGTTTGGGAGCCTACATTACGTGGCAAACTCAAGGCTAGTTCTTATACTGCACTGGTACGGACACGGTTTCAAAAATAAAACAAAAAATCAAAAAGTAAACAAACAAAACCCCCAAAATTCCATTAGCCACTACACATACAATTCAAGCCACAGCTAAGGCTCCCTGATGGAAGACAGCATACACAGCGGTCTTTATTGGGATGCTAAGACCAGCACAAAACAGGCAATGCAGAACGGGCAGAAGAACGCTCACGGCACTGTGACTAGAATCAGACTCTGTAGCACTACGTCTAACGCACTCCGACTAAGTTCACTCTTCACTCCATAAAGACAGGCACTAGTTTTGCTCAATAGACAGTACTGACTTAGCAATGCTTATTATACATATTCACAAAGTCTTTTTATAAAAATGCAACTTTTTCTCAACATTCTGTATAATGGGCTAAGCTATTCTCAGTCTGCTTACAGCCCCAAAGACAAGGCAAAGGAATAAAGAAATAATACATCAAAGTCCAGAGAAAAACAGTGGCAGAGACAGCAAAGGAAATTATCAGTTGATCAACAGCCTTTGACTTGGACCATTCTTGAAAAATGACTCTTTAATTCCAACCCAGCACAACTGTGTACACTACTTCTACCATTGTATCTAATCCCGTTCCTCACCCAAAATTATGATTAGGAAGACATTTTACCTAGGGTCTGGGATGTTAACACTGTGCTGGTATCTAGTACGGTGGTTTGAGGAAGAATGGCCTCCAGAGGCTCATGATAGATTTGAATGCTTAGTCATTAGGGAGTGGCACTATTTAAGAAGTCTAAGAAGGATTAGGAAGTAAGTGTGACCTTGTCCAGACAGTGTGTCACTGGGAGTGAGGTTTCAAAAGCCCATGCCAAGCCTAGTAGTTCTCTCCCTTTCTGCTGCCTATCGATCAGGATATTGAACTCTCAGCTACTTTTCCAGGACCATGTCTGCCATGCTCCTCTGCCATGATAATAATAAACCAAACCTCTAAAACTATAAACCAGCCCCAACTAACTGCTTTCCTTTTAAGAGTTGCCTTTGGCTATGGTATCCCTTTACAGCAACAGAACATGAGTAAGACACCTAGTATGTACAAGATTCACAGTACCACAGAAATTTTCATTTAAGCTGGCTGAAAGAGTAAGCCCAACACAAGCCACCTAAATACAGGAGATCTTCCTGGTGTCACTTGCACTTCTCACAGTGAGTAGAGGGACTATTTGGTATTTTTGGATTTCATATTCAAACAAATACACTTTGCAGAAGGGGAAGAAAACACTTGCAAAAAGTTTTAAGGTAGTTCTGGAACCCTAAAAAAAAAGTCATATTTAACACAAGAAGTTAGATTTCCCCAAAGTTCTTTGCTTGTACTGTAGTCTCCTGCCATGGGTACTCCAATGGAGGAATCCGAGGTCTAACTCTACAGACACTTCTTCCAAACAAAATGTTTCTAAGCCAGAGTAGCTCTAAGTCCCAGCATTCATGAGAGGCAGGAGATTAGGGATGCAAGACTAGCTTTGTCTTGTAAATAAAACAGAACAATTCTAAATACCAAATACCCTCTATAAAATCTAATAAGCATGAAAAATTCAGCTATTGCACTTATGTATTTGAAGATGCCACTTTAAAAAATCTTAAGAAAGTACTTTGTTTTTAGAGATTTTGTGTATGCAGTGCCAAGGGCTAGAAGAGGTATGAGATCTTCTGGAGCTGGGGTAGCAGTTGGTTGTTAGCTGCTAGATGGGTATTGGGAACCAAATCTAGGTCTTCTGGAAGAGCAACAAATACCTCTAATCACTGAACTATAATTTTTAGGATATGGTGAAAGTGCTGGATCTAGAAATACTACAGCTACTATCTAAACTGAGCCGCCATTCCCACCGTCCACATTACCGTCCGTGCGCAATGATGAGTTCCATGGCCTCATCGACTCTTGCCCTCAGAGAGTCTTCACTCGCTAGAAGGAGAAGCAGCTGAGCTGGGGATAATTCCAACAGCATGCCAGTGATTTTACTTGCAAATGCCTATAAAGGATGAATAAATATTACTTTATCAACTATCTGCGTGTTAAAAGCTACAATCAAAATAAGGAAAGGACATGAAAAGCTAAAGTAACACAACTGTCTTGTGACTAGCAAGGTTTTACAAAACTGCAAGGTTAGTCAGACAGCTCTGACAGGGGAGGCAGTCCAGGAACTCAGTTTTGTTGGGACTAGAATATTTGTATGAGTCTTTTTTTAAAAAGGGTTTTAAATTCCAAGTAAACATATATATAATTTCTATAATGTCTACCTTCCTCAAGGAGCCACACAAATGCTTTCTCATTTAGTACAGGAAAAAGGGAGGAAGGGGAGGAGAAAGGTACCTATCTATTACTTAAGGCTGGCTTACTGCAAGAAACAGAATTGATTTTCTGTTTTATTAGGCTTTGGGCTACAACATTTATATACAATGCACACACACCTACAACATTGTATGAGAGAAAAATGAATAAGACATTCAAATTGAAATATTGAGCTGTTTTATTATCAGTAAAGGACTGCCATTTTTTTCCCAGCTACAACTTGCTAACAGATCATGTGTACTTCAAAAAGTAGCAATGATTTGTACAAGTAAACACACAAATATATATAAATCACAGCGATTAGCACAGAGGAATTCAAATCGGGTAGAATTAGAGTATACTGAACTAAGTTAGTGGGGGGAAAGATCCAAGTTGTACAGTTACTTTCAAGCAACATTCCTTCTAAAATCCCTTATCTCCTCTGTACAATCATGCACAGTCCTCAGCCATGTAGCTGCTAAGTAGCTGACAATTACAGAGAGAAAGGAAGAAAAAGAAAACCAAATAGCTATTTTCATTCAGAAGGGAAAAGAACTGCACATGTAGTTAGGAGTAGAAGAGTGCCCAGCACTTACAGGTTGCATTGCTTGTACTCGGGGGTAAAGCCTCTCTCCAAGTGCCTGCCGATGAGCAGGAAGAGGGTCGGGGTCATCACTAGGATTCCCCTCAGAAGCAGGTCTGAAAGGTCTGGTGTCAATGGAGAGCTGTCTCCTGAAGTCTCTGTGAAAGGAAGAAAGGTGTATGACTCCACTATCAGGACACCTTCATCAATAATCAATAGAAAACCAGAATGCATACAGATGGTGCCAACCATGACACCAGGATGGTACGATGTCCAAATACAACATGTTTGAGAAATACAGATTATCTAGGTAAGTCTCTAAAATCTACATGTAAGGTATAACTTAATTCTAAGGGCACAGAACCAGACTCTAAAAGACTACCTATAATTCCTGGAAATTTTAAACAAAAGTAAGTGTAACCCATTTTAACAAGAAAAATATAAAATTAATACAGTTTGCCACAATTAAAGACTTAATTAAAATAAGAAAGCAATAACTGCAAAAAACTGTCACACTTCAGTGAATAAATAAAAAGGCAGCGTAATTTCAAACGTCTCGGAGTTGTTAAAGCAGAAGCTTTCCTAAGTAACAGACTACGATGACCATGCATTCATCCAAATGACAAGTCTTCTATGATTACAAGGGCCTTTATCCAGCTTGCCTAAAACACTGATATTCAGGAAAACCTAAAATCCATCATACCTATCCCGGTCTCTCCGAGATCCTGCTCGCAAGCCACTACTCCTCCTCATTTCCCGTTCTCTCTCTCTTTCCCGATCTCTCTCGCCTCTGTTCCTCAACCTTTGCATTAAACCTAGAAGAAAAGATGAAATACAACACATTGAGAAAAGTACAAGATGAAAAGCTTTGTATCTCAGTCAACGTTAAAATGAGAAGAACACAAGAAAATATGGCTGCTCAAGATCATCTGTGCTGCCAGCGCCTTCCTCTTTCTTTGGGCTATGTGTAATATGTTGCATGTGTGTCCATATGCCTAGGTGCATGCATGTCTGTCGCCATTCCTTTTGATACAGGCTCTCTCGCTGAAACCCACAACATGGGTTATAACGACATGCAAGCCATACCCAGCTTTTAATGTGCTGGGAATTTGAACTTGGGTCCTCCTGTTCTTACAGCAAGCAGTATTACTAAACCATTTTCTTAGTGCCTTGGTTTCTGAGGGTCACTGATACGTGTATAGGATGTACATGACACATTACACTTTAATTTGTGAACTACATTTTCCCCATCATTCCAAAGCTATGAAATATGCAACAACTAGAGCTAGATTGCTTTCATTATATTTGGTTGTGAGCCTAGCCTTTACTGGCTGAGCCATCTCTCGAGACCTTGATTTCATTACAAACAGTGCTGAGATTTCTTACACAGTTGAAGCCACTGGATACCTTTTCTATTAAGTTTTTGCTTTTAATTACTATAGACCACCAGAATATTAACTACTATTATTTTTAAATTCTAACGCTTAATCCCAACTATGGTTGCTTTCTTTCCTTTTTAATTGTTGTACTCTAACAAATGACATACATTTGCCACAGCACACACATATACCACAGCACATGTATGGAGGCCAGACAACAATCCAGAGTTGTTCTCTCTTCCCACCATGTGGGTCCTGGGGTTCAAACTCAGGAATCAGGCTTGGCAGCAAGATCTACATCACCTGCCCTCGAGTATGGCTTCTTAATGGTGTTTGAAAAAGGTTATTTCTAAGATGTTAGGATTGTCTAGGTCCCTTTGTTCAAATCTGTCAATCTACTTTTACTCTAAGCTAAAGGTAAAAGTGCAGATCAAAGGCTGGCAAACTCCCCACTTGTTCACCCCTTCATTTTCTGAAACCCATCAGTCTTCGTGGTGGTAGCTCCCGTATGCACAGTGAGATATGGGTGTAGCCTAGTAAGTTCTATGAACTTCCTCTGAGCAGTACTCCAGTCACTTACAAAGCTGCCAATCTTCTGACTATACTTGGCATGCATCACCAACTCGCTACAGCTTTTATCATTTTCACTAAGCTATGAATATATTCATTGAAAACCAGGGAAGAGTCCTAACCCCCAAGTGGATAGTTTGTAATAAAGCTATCTATAACACTCCTTAATTAAGGCCCTATCTTTAAAAAGGAGAACAAAAACAAAAAAAGTTATTGAAACTAAAATAAGCACAGTGACATGGCTGGTTGACATGTCTCAAGTTCTTTACCTCACCGGGATCACAGCATGTTTGTGAATCAATCTCACAACAGCCTACTCAGAGTGTTCTGTTCTTTGTCTCTTTAAATAACTATCAATTAATACAATTAGTCAATTAGGCACTCCAACCCCCTCACTAGATTTTTGGAGTAACACTTAAGATCTTACAACCTGTCACCCTCCAAACAAGTAACAATTGAGGTGAAAAGCTAATCACAAATATCCACGAACACTCTGTAGTAAAAAGCAAACTGTTAAACTGTCAATTCAAACAGTTTGGTCAAAACTAAATCGTAATCTAAAGTAATGTAAAATGTAAATGTACAGAGACACAGAACCATGACTACCACTGCTGTGACCAACGAGCAATAATTATACTGCATAAATAAAATCTGTACAGTACTCACTTGTATGAGTACCTTTGTTGGCATTTTGGATACAATCTAGATTTGGCAATTTTTCATTTGATAAAAACGCTTGTGCAATGGCTGTATAGAAACTTCGTGCTACACCACTGCCCTCCCCTGGTTCATCCTTAAAGGTGACTTTAACTCTGTGGACAGCCATTGGTGTGGTAGCACATCTTCGGCCGAAGTGATTGTTGAGCTGTCTCATAGTCTGCTGAATCAGAAGATCCCGATCTCGATCAACCTATTAAAACACACCAAATAGTTAATCAGGGCTAGAAACCACAGGGTTTTCTATTAAGCCTAAAATAGAATCTCACCTTTGCGGCACATTGTAAGAAATTTGAGGTCTCAGAAGCTTTTACACTCTTTGGAGTAAATAATATTCAAAGAAGAATGTCCTTTAATTAAATCAGGCTAATGGAATTTACCTCAATTCATTCTCTCTCTCTCCTCCCTCCCTCCCTCCCTCCCCCAACCCCCATCTTGGTATGTAACGCAAGCTAGGCTAAAATTTATTCTATAGCCCAGAAAGGTCTCAAACGAATGAACCTCCTACACTACTGATACCCAAACACACAGGACTCCCCAGTGACAAAGTGTAAGCGAAATGTAAAAAGTGGCATACTAGGAAACCACCTGCCAATTCCATCACAGAGACAATCACTGAATGCACATCACCTAAACACTGATAAACAACTCCTAACATTTGAAGTGGCTGACAAAGTGGCTTGACAGCTACAGGCAAGAGAAATGAAGCACTCTAACTTGGACATGGTCTAAAGACAATGAAACTACAAATTAATCTTAAGCTATTATCAATAATCATTTTAAACCAGATGTGATAGATCATGCCTGTATAATCTCAAAACTTGTTAAACTGGATCAAGAGAATTGCCAAAAGTTTAAAGCCAGCCTGAGCTATATAGGTGAGTTCCAAACTAGCCTAGGCAATAGAGCAAGTCCTATCTGAAAACAACAAAAAGAAAGTGGTAGTAGTAATGTTATATTTCTAAAACTGTTTTAAGATGCGGAATAAAAGCACCAATGGTGAGAAGCTGTGCATTCCGCCTAGAAAGAAGAAAGAAATTTTCAATTTGAATTTAATGTGTCAGAATATGAATTCACAGTAATTGGTTAAAGGCCTAGAAATAACAATCAACTTAGTAGAATATGTAACCTCAAATCAGAGCCCATTAATTTCTTAAAGAAATAGTCAGTTTTAGACCTGTGGCAGGAAATGCACATGTCACACACTGGAAAGTAACAAGGAAGGCTATTATGGACAATATTAATTGCGGCAATAAAAAGGACACAAAAGCTAGCCAACAAGACAAATTAATCATCAATAAGAATATTCTGAATGGAATTCAGTACATCAGAAATTTTGCAGTTCCTGTTTACGTAATGGTGTGTGTGTGTGTGTGTGCACGGTCATGTGTCTGTGCATACATGTGTGCAGGTATGCTTGTCCATGCAAACATGTGTGAAGGCCAGAGGTTGACACTGGGTTTCTTCCTCTATCATTTTCTACCGTATTTTCCTGAGATGGAGCTCTCACTGATTGCAGCAAGATGAGCTGACCAAGGAACGACAAGAATCCTGTCTGTATCTCCCCACGCCACCACACTTGGCTTCTTAAGTGGGTGCTGGAAATCTGAACTCAAGTCCTTAAGCACATTACCAACTGAATCACCTTCCAGCCAAAAACTTCCTTTAAAAATGTTACTGCACTAAGTTTTATAATTATGATTTCTTTAAAATTCTAATTATAAAGACGTATCTATCTCTGAGCAATATTATTATTCTGAATGGTTTAAGTGTGGCACAGCATACTATAGAGAAAATCTAAATACCTTTACCTCTAGTGATAAATCTCTTGATTGCTGGTTTCTCAGCTTTTCCATCTCTCTACGGAACTTTGATTCTTTTACCTCAAAACCACCCAATTCAGTTAAGATCTTTAAAAAACAAAACAAGAAAAAAGAAGCAAAACAATTATTCACTAAAACTTGTTCTTAGCACGCAGGATAGAATTAAAGAGCACAAGATACACACCGATCCAGGCTCTGCTCCAACATCTTCCATGAATACTCTGCCGAACAGTTCTAAAGAAAGGCGCCAACGTCCCAGCAGCATGTCATGAGAAATAACCATCCCCATGAAACTACACTGAGGTCTGGAAGAGATTTAAACAGAGAGAGAAGAAAGCAATTAATCACTTCCCAAATTCAAACTTTTGGTCAACAAGAGTACATTTCCTGGTCTTTTAATATTTTGCCATCATTTCAAATCGTATCTTATTTAATGAAAAAAGCTTTCTAGGGCTGACTGCTCCTGTGTATGTGTGGCTGACTGTGTTTCTATACCTGCTAGCACCAATTCCCACTTTATTTTACTACTTCTCCTCAGAGTCAAATGTCTCTTGGATCCACTCTAGAATTTGTTATGTATATCAGTGTACATAAATAAAATTGGTTACAGCCTCATGACAACGTTTCCTAGTAATGTTTATCCAGCCTCGCATCACATTTTTCTACCTTCTGTCCCTCCACAGTGATACAGTCCATCCTCCTTTGACACTGTTTCCTTTCTACGCCAGAAGCTAACTTGTTAACCCCACTCCACTTTCCTCATCAGGTGGAACCACGACAGTCTGTAGCTGGTCTTCCTACCTCTAATTCTTTTCTCCAATTCGGTCTATATATTCTGACCAGCTCCTCACATACTTCTAAGTCTAGGCTACTGCAGTATAGAAATTACCCGGTGCCCCTTATGGTTGGTAGACAATACAGTGTACCTACTCGTTTACTAGGTAACACCTTTCTTATTTCATGAACAAGTAAGCAAAAATATTGTCTTATACTTCTAGCCAAAAACTAGTACAAGAGCCAACATTTGGTGATTAAGCAACAGTATATACCTGTAACTTCTTATTTAATAAATAAAAACCTACTACGTCCAAGATACCATTTGTGAACCCTAATTAGATAAGTCATAAATCCTGAAAATTAAATTCTTTCTAGCATTTACAGCTTAGCTGAACTGCTAACATCTGAATTGATAGTTTTAAGTCACTATTAAACATTAAGGAAAACAGCACCTTAGAAATTCATAAAAGAAGCCGGGCGGTGGTGGCGCACGCCTTTAATCCCAGCACTTGGGAGGCAGAGGCAGGCGGATCTCTGAGTTCGAGGCCAGCCTGGTCTACAGAGTGAGTTCCAGGACAGCCAGGGCTACACAGAGAAACCCTGTCTCGAAAAACCAAAAAAAAAAAAAAGAAATTCATAAAAGAAAACGATTAATTTTTTTAAACATCAAAGTCCAGAAAACTCATTAATATTTAATTCTCTGATAGTAAATTAGGAAATCACAGAAGAGTAACATAAATTATAATACCAATATACAGATTTACAAACTATGAAATCTCTAACTAAAAATGATCTTAAAAGTGTAACAAGAAGCCGGGCAGTGGTGGCACATGCCTTTAATCCCAGCACTTGGGAGGCAGAGGCAGGTGGATTTCTGAGTTCAAGGCCAGCCTGGTCTACAGAGGGAGTTCCAGGACAGCCAGGGCTACACAGAGAGACCCTGTCTCGAAAAAACAAACAAACAAAAAAAGTGTAACAAGAACCCCAAGGGCATACATCATGTGGGCGTACCTGAAAGACGTAAGGGGAGGCCCTTCACTTTCCGTGAGTCCTATCTCTGCTAGTAAACTGCTTTTCAACTGGGCAGCAACATCATGGGCAGATGGCCCTGGCTTTGAACTGTCAGCTTCTTCGGCCAGCATGTTCTGTTCTTCTCCTTCTTTCTTCTGCCGGTTTTGCATGTTCATTACATTTTTTAGATTGGCAGCATAAGACATTTTAGTTGGAAGAACCTATGCAATATTAGGTTTAAATAAAAAGTTATACATGGGGGGGGGGGGGCACACAAATTGATTTTAACTTAACAGCGCTCCACAGAAATCACATGGGTAGTTAATAATGTTCCTTTTCTAAAGGTTTCACCATCAAAGTGCAGTCTGTTCTTGTGAACCTGAAGCCCTGGATGACCACAGATTCCAGAGGTGCCTCAGAAAATTTCAAAGCAACTATTTATAATACTATCTCTGGTGCTTCAGTCTCCTATATAGTCTCAATAATTTTAATACTACACTCTCCTTAACCATAAATATCTATTCAGCTGTATTTCTCTTATACTGCCTTTAAACACAATACTGTTTACCTTTCCAGAACAGTAACAAAATGTGATTTCACCTCTAAAATGAAACATGACTTTCCAAAACCTAAATCTGTCATGTAATTAATTAGGTGTGAAAATTGACATTCCCACTTGAAATTCAACATCTCTTCAAGCTAAGTGTTCTTACTAAGTGTTATAAAACACTTACTACCCAAGGACACTACCCAAAGACAGAACTATTTAGGTGTGTGTCACTGTTAATGTTGCCTTACTTTATTAACTTTATTCTTCATTCAAGTGACAGCTCATCAAGGGGAAAAAAAACTTAAAGCTAAAATTACCAATGTCTGTAAAGAAGTATTCTCATTTGGAAACCTATGTTTTCATCAGCATACATTAGTAACTCTCTGGAACAAACTAAGCCATAATAAAGCAGTGTGTGTGTGAAAGGGGCCGACACTAAAAGCCAGTGAAAGTAACAGCTCCATTCTACTGAGAGAAAGGACTTCCGTCACTTCTACTATGGGGATACACATATTCTGCACTTAATACAGCTCTTCATATCTGGACCGTAGAAAAACTGCTAATTAAGAAATATATTATAATCTTTGACTATCTTACCTCGAGACAGTTTCTGTCCATTGTAACTTCCACTAAGCACTTCCCACTACCGGTAGATGAAGAATAAAGACCTTGACTTGGGCGACCAAAAAGATCTTCCTTTCTAGCATTTGGCTGGAAAGTTAACAAGACATATTATAGTTAGATTGAACACTTGAAAATCAACCATAAGAGAACATTAACTCTGTTTAGTTCACCTGCAACAAATGTGGCTGATCAGCCAGGGGGATGGCTTCAGCCAAAGGCACTTCAAATGGATTTGGAGGTATACATCCAAGGAATGTCATAGAGTCTGAACGTCGGAAAAATGGGTGGTTTTGGCCAGTTTCTGCAGGAAGAGATTCATCATCCTTATCATTCAAAGTAGCACCTAAATATTAAAAAAAATATTGTAATTAGAAAGGGTGACAATATTAATCTGTTCAATCTAAAATGCTTGGAGTCTCATAAAATATTAATATACTAGAAAGCAAGTTAAGGACGAGAGATGAAGTTCTGTGAGTTCTTACACAGCATGTACAAAACCCCGGCATGGGTTTGACTCCTGCAATACATGCATACACACACACACACACACACACACACACACACACACACACACACACACGCATACAAACACTCTTGCATGTATGCATGCACGCATGAGTTAGTAGTCCAAATTTTTGGCATTTTGTGGGGTTTTGTTTTGGAAACAGGGTCTCATTGTGTGATATCTTTTGCTGTCTTAGAACTCTCCATGAAGATGGGGCTGACCTGCCTCTGATTACCTCAATGCTGAGATTATAGACCTGTGACACCACACTTAGCATTTGATGTTTTTTAAAAGTGACAATACAAAATAATTGAATGCATATTTATCATACAATAACAAAAATGCAAGGATAAATACTGTCATCAATAATGGTCCATGATAGAGGTTTGGATAGAGAGAATGAAACCATAGAGAGAATGAAGCCAAAATACAGCTAGTTTCCTCAGCATATTTCAGGACTCAACCTGATAATGCCAAAAGGAGATGTCCAGAAGCGGAAGTCTGACTATTCCCATACTGAAGTGAACAAGAAGCTGTCTGAACACTGTATTGATCAAGCCAACAGTAACAGATACACGACATATCAGCAACAGCTCTCCTTAAGGGAACAGAACTCACACAGGTGGTGCTTACTAAACTGTGGAAAGTGAACTTCAGCTGGATTTTCAAAAAAAGAAAAAAGCCAACCCACCACTACAAACACCATCATCATCAATAAAACAAAAAACCCAGACTCTCTTTCCCTAAGCTAAGAAAAGTATTAGTTGGGAATGACAAAAAGGAAGCAGGACTATTTCACCCCATTTTAAATCTATAACTGTCAGTGTAACAACAGTGGTTCTCAACCTAATGCTACAGCTCTTTAATACAGTTCCTCATGTTGTGGTGGCACCCAACCATAAAAATATTTTTGTTGCTACATCGTAACTGTAATTTTGCTACTGTTCTGAATCATAAAGTAAATATCTGTGTTTGTGACTTAGAAGCCCCCCAGTGACAGGCCACAGGAGAGACCCACTGCACGGGATGAGGGCTGCCACCCACAGGACACTCTGATTTCATCAGAGGCATGTAATCTTAACTGAAGCTATTCTGCATCAATATTAACAAAGGCTTTCATAAGACTTAAAGTAATGGAAAAGACGACCTGAGAGAAATAAAAAAAGTGAAGTAAAAAGTATGGATATTGGAAAATTCAGGACATTAACTCAGTCTTAATTATGAAATGTAGAATATAATGTACAGATGTATAAAAAAAATTACAGAAAAGGTATTCAACACAGAGAAGAAAAGAGAAATTCCCACCCCAACAGAACATAATGTAGTTAAAAAGCCTGGAGGAAATACTGAGGCAGCCATTTCTTAAAGAAGAGTGGGAGATGCTCTGGGCACTAACTTTGACTGGTGTCGTCATCATTTTCATGTTCTGAATCTTCATTATCAATACCCAGTTCCAGAAGTTCTCGTGTCCTTAAAAAAAAAAAAACAAAAAAACAATGAGAATCATTTAAATGAACTATCTGTGTGGTGTGAAAAAGAGCACAGGTGAGGGGGGCATTGGCGATGTCACTGGGCATCTAACTCGTGTGTTCGTGTGTGTAAGTGTGTCACAGCTAGTACATGGAAGCCAGAGGACAATCTGCAGGGATTGAATTTCTCCTTCCACCATGTGGGACCCAGGAATTGAACTCAAGTGGTTAGCCAAGCACCATCAGAAGTCTCACCCTGGAACCTAACACTGCTGCATAGTTTCAGATAAGGGAAAATGGTAAAGTGGTGTGCTTAATGCATTACAATAACAAAAAGGGCAGAAGCGCCCCGCCCCCTCCCCAAAACAAAAAGCACTAAAGAAATACTGAGTGTCTGCACAAACTCCCCCACAAAATATAACAAAAACTTAAACACAAATATCTCAACTATTAGGTTTAATTAGCTTCTGGTTTCTCATTTTATGTGAGCAGTTGATAGAGGACAAGCCCACTTTTCTACATGAAATATCTTTGTTCTCTTTTGCAGTGCTGATCTCCATAGTCCAAACTGTGACTGTTTATTCAGATACCACACGAAGTAAGGAGTTCTCAAACAAAACCCAAAAAGTATTGGTATACCTTTTGCGTTCCAGTTGAGGAGTGTCTAATGTTGTCTGTTGATTCATTGCTTTAATCCAATATATGAGGGCTTGGAAAACATAGGCCACGTGTTTCAGTGAGCACACGTCCAATACCGGAAGAACATCCGAATGCTCATCATTGTGAGATCTCATTAGAGACAGAGCGTAATTGAGAAAGTCCCCTCGGGCGGACATCATTCCCTGGCGGGCGCTCAGCAATGTTGCACGTCTACTGGAGCAGAAAGAAATGAAAAGGCTTATAAAAAACACAAGTATGAAATTTCATGACTGTGTAAAATTAAGAAATGAAGACCCTGGACTGGAGTGAGCACCACTGACGCTCATCAGATTAAGAACACTTGATGCTCTTGCAGAGAGGACCCAGGTCAGTTCCCAGCACAAACATGGCGGCACTCAACCACCTCATAACTCCATTTCCAGGGGGTGTGACACCTTTATGTCCTCCTCGGATACTGCATGTACAAAACACTCAAACATGAAACTGAATGAATCTTAAACAGAGAAAAACAGAACATTTATAAACATTCTTTAAAAATTACACTGTTTATGATTTACAGTCCTATACTCAGGGTATCTACTACTAGTCTTAATAGGTCTGAATTTGCATTTCTAACAAGTTGTCAGTTAACGCCAAAGGTAAGAATTCTAGGAACCATCATGAGAAGCACTGTCTATCCTGCCTAGTATTGTGTGTCAACCTGATACAAGAAAAGTCATTCAAGAAGGAATCATCAAAATGGCTCTATCAGATTGACCCTGAATGAGTCTGTGGGGCAATTTCCTCCCTCATGTTTGAAGTGAGAGGATCTAGCACACTGTGCATGGTGGCACCCCTAGTTCCTATAAGAAAACAGGCTGAGCAAGTCATAAACAAGCCAGTAGTAAGTAGCTTCTTCTAAGGCTTCCTATATCAGTTCCTTCCACCTGGTTCCAGGTCTGAGTTCTTACACCAACTCCCCTGGATGACTGACTACGAGCTCTAAGATGAAATAAGCCCTTTACTCCCTAAGTTACAGCAATAGAAAAGGGATCTAAGACAATACATAAAATACATGTCAGGCATGATGACTCGTGCCTTGGAAATGCAAGACTCAAGTATGGAGAATGGAGCAGGCCCGGGCTGTATATCAAATCTGATGCCAGGCTACATGGCAAAATAGCTTAAAATAGACGGACGGATGGACGGAAGGAAGGAAGGAAGGAAGGAAGGAAGGAAGGAAGGAAGGAAGGAAGGAAGGAAGATACCAAAACCCACAAGCAAGAAAAGTGTTAAGAGATCTGGATTTTTATTAAACTTAGAAACTTTTGTGCTTCTCAAAGGACATCAACAAGTAAGTGAACAGGGAGGCTGAAGCAAAATGGCTCAGAGGTGAAGAGCCCTAGAAGATGCAAGTTTGGATCCTGGAACCCACGTAAGGCAGCACACAACTGCCATTAATTCCAGCGCCAAAGGAGCCAAGGCTTTCTTTGATAGTTTCCACAAGTGACATTCACTCACACATATACACTTTCTGGGGGTGGGGAGAAAGATAACTTAAGAAAAATCAGGGACGCTGGAGAGATGGCTCAGCGGTTAAGAGCACTGGCTGCTCTTCCAGAGGTCCTGAGTTCAATACCCAGCAACCACATGGTGGGTCACAACCATCTGCAATGGGATCTGATGCCCTCTTCTGGTATGTCTGAAGACAAGGACAGTGTACTTATAAAGTAAATTTTAAAAAGAGAAGGAAAAATGAGGGATAATAAATCTTTTAAAACTCTGATAAATTCTGATGGGATATATTATTGTACACTGTGTAAAGATTATCTATGTATTATTGAAATGAGATGCAGGCTCGATTTTGGCATTGCTAAGCACTTCCTGACTTAGTTTGTTAACAATGTTCTCCATCACCTTCTGATAGTCTCCATGTCATTATTTGGGAACTATGGTTGGCATAGAAAGGCACATGGATATAGAATTCTAACCCAAAATATATTTAAAAATTCATATAAATAAAAACATTTTTAAAGGAAAGCTAATTTACAGTTGCATGAAAGAGCTAAGTAGACATAGGGCAACTGCTAATCATGATAAAATGTTCCAACTTTACTACAGCAAATCAAAAAAAACCCACAATGAACTCAGATCTGTAATGTGAGATGTCACCACCCCTCAAGTAGGAGAACAGTTCAGTGCTGTATTACACCAACTAGGATGCCTACAATAAAAAAGATACAGAAATTCACACTCATTCGTATAAGATCTATGCCTATAACCCCAGCACACTCAAGGTGGCTACAGGGAGATCCGAAGTTCACAAGATCTAAAGATCAGACGGTCTCTGCTACAAAATGAGTTTATGCCAGAAAGGGAGTGGTAGAGTCGGGGGAGAAAATGTAGAAAAAGTAAAGCTCTCCCAAAAACTACTATTCAGAATATTTTCCTTTTAGGAAAATAGTCTGGCAGCATCTCAAACTGTTAAACACATACCAGTACCTAGCAAATTTACAGCTACATAAAGATACCAAAAGTTTATGTCCACAGAAAACCTTAAGAAAATGTGCAACAGCATGCACAGTAATAAAAGGTAGAAATACTTCAAGCATCAATGGTGAATGATTAATATTTTTTTAAATGTGGTATAATACACAGTGAGTTAAAACATTTTTAAAGCGTTATTGACACATGCTACACATGAGTGATCCAAAAAAAAAAAATCATGTTAAATGACAGAAGCCAGTCCTAAAAGACCATGTATACATGAATCTATTGATATGTGTTCAGAATCTACAGATAGAAAAATAGGACAGGCCGGGCGGTGGTGGCGCACACCTTTAATCCCAGCACTTGGGAGGCAGAGGCAGGCGGATTTCTGAGTTCGAGGCCAGCCTGGTCTACAGAGTGAGTTCCAGGACAGCCAGGGCTACACAGAGAAACCCTGTCTCGAAAAACCAAATAAATAAATAAATAAATAAATAAATAAATAAATAAATAAATCTGTTGATTTGTGTTCAGAATCTACAGATAGAAAAATAGGACAGGCTGGGCAGTAGTGGCGCATGCCTTTAATCCCAGCACTTGGGAGGCAGAGGCAGGCAGATTTCTGAGTTCGAGGCCAGTCTGGTCTACAGAGTGAGTTCCAGGACAGCCCAGGCTATACAGAGAAACCCTGTCCCGGGGAAAAAAAAAAAAAAGAAATGAAAAGAAATATAGGACAGGAATGACCATTAAGATGTGTACAATTCCCTACCTAAAGAGACAATGATTCATTGCAAATTATAATCAGTCAATTAACCACATACCTTATAACAGAGTAATGTAATAATGACTGAGGTGTGGAGGGAGACATCACTAACACCAGTCAAGATCCCACATCAGAATTCTGTGCTTTAGTTTTTTAAGACTATTTTATGTATGACACTGCCAGAGGAGGCCAGAAGAGGATATTTGATCTCCTGGAACTGAAGGTAAGCTGCCACGTGTGTGCTAGGAATTGAACCCAGGTCCTCAGCAAGAGAAGTGTTGTTAACCTCTGAGCTATCTCTCCAGCCATGCTATATTAGGTTCTTTTACAGCAAGTGATTATATTATTACAGCCTAAGAAAGGCAAGAACCTCTGTCCTTTGTGGAGCAGGTCTCCTGGAACACAAGAGCTGCTATTTCCCAATCTCCTTTTATTGCAGGTGCCTCTACCAACTACCCCACTAAATTTGTTCCCAGTTCCTAAATGGTCAAAAGCAAGTATGATAATTCTATTCCTAGATTGTTCTTATTTTTCCGTAAGTTGTTTAGAAGCAAGTATTAAATACAAATCTTGCTACACCCTGCCCTGTCTCAACAATTATTAGTATGTTTTCTTTCATCTTGTCCTCTCTTGCTGTCCTCTACACCTGTGTCCCCTCTCACTTCTTTATCTGCCAGTAAACAATAAGACCCAACCCCCCAGACTCTGCTGCAGACGCTCACTCTCACTGGATGGTACAGCTATTCCTCTGACTGCAATGCCGGGCTAATTCCTAGTCACGAGAGGTGATCTGTATAACTGAACACAGAGCACATACAAATACATAATTGCATTTTATGATTTAACAAAGTGGCATGTGTGTGTGTTGTGTGTTGACAACCTGTAAGGGACAGCACACTTGACTCTCCTGTACTCCTGTTCTAGCCTAGTCAAAAACAAGTCTTCTCAAGAACGTGCGCCTGCCGTAGAAAGGGAGGCAGAAGAAGAACGGGACACATGTAAACAAGAACACAGGCTAACAGTGCTTTTCACTAACAGATTCCTGGGATGACATGACTGGATTTTTAAAAAGTAACTTGGCTAACTAGATTATTTTGCTTCAACTGCCTATCAAGTAACATGATCTCCTTTGCCAGTAAGAGGAGGTCAAATGTACAACAATTGAAAAGCTCTGACTTAGGCTTTAGGGGCTCTGGTCCAATACATGAGTGACATGGAGACTCTCATACCGTCTGCCTTCAAGCGTTCTTAAGCTGGCCTCTTCGCGTGCAGTCATCCTCTCTCTTCGAGCTGAATTCTGAGAGGCATGAAGGGGATGGTTTGGATGTCCTGGATCACCAGCAGATGCTAATGCAGAACCATAACGTAATTGAGCTTCAGTAGAATCCATTATACTGACCATCCAGTTCCACGTAGGAATAAGCTTTTCTTCTACATAGTTCTATGAAGATCAAACTAAAATAGTCAAAACTATCCAAACAAAGCTAATTTTGATACAGTACTAGTATGTCAACATTTAAGCATTTGCAATATAACCATTTATATTGAAATTCTCCTAATTGATAGGCAAGACAATAAGTAACTTTTCAATGGTTTCATACCTGTAAGTTGACTGCATCTTGGTAAGTCAATTTCACAGCTGCTGGGATCTGAGAGTAAACTAGGTGATTATACTTAGGAATAAGGCCCATCAAGTCCGAGATTTGTCTGATGACAATGCTGTAAGCCCTGGCTAAACTGCTCGCAGATGTTAAGTAGCTGCTGGCATTGCTAGCTTCCAGAGCAGCTGCCGCCGCTGCAGCACTTGTACTGATGGTGCCACTCCGGCGTAAGTTTGAAGGATCAATATAAATCAAACCTGCAGAACTTGCTATAAGGAGAAAGGACAATTACTATGAGCTTATATAGTTGCTAACTGTAGTAACATTGTATAAGCTTATACAAATCTAAATGATCAATTAATAATATGTACATGAGCAAAAAAGTCTATGTCTGCTCTATAGTTTGGGGGAGGAGAGTGTGAAGGTGGGCATTATCATCCAGGAGTAATTCTGTATTCCATAACCACTACAAAAGGAGGCATTTGGCAATGTGTGCAGACGCTTTCAGTTGTTACAAGGAAAGACATAAAGAACATAGGCTTGGAAATACTACGGACGTCTACCAGGCAAAGGCAATGGATGTCAGTAAACATCTGACAATGGGCAAAAGACCTCCACAATAAAGATGACCCAGCCCAAAGCAATAATGCAAAGATTAACAAATCTTGACATAATCCTACTTATGTACTTCTTATATTTGATACTCAACAAAGGAATGTTTATAGAACTCTGTTGTCTAGATAAACACATGGGAATGCTCCTAGGAATACTACGAGTTTCCAGACTTGCCTGCTGGTGTAGATGTACTGGACGGAGCCGTGCTAGCTGCTCGCTGATGTTGCGTATTACGAACAGCCCACTGCATGGAGCGCGGAGCCTGGGCAGCACCACTGGCGTGGGAGCTGTTTGTGGTCCGTTCTAGAGGCTCGTCGAGCATAAAGGTCTCCTGTTCGATGTCATCACTCTGACTGCTGCTGCTGTCAGAGTCACTGGAGTCATTGGACTGAGAGTCATCTTCAGAAAAAAAGGCAGGAACACTGCTTGCTCCTAAAGTTTTCATTTTTAAAACAAAAAACATTGTAAGTCCATTGATAATTAACTTCACAATGTGCCTCTCACTCAAGGAAATATTATATTCAACAGTGACAGGTAGTATATAACACTGAGAAGCCATCATAAAAATATTTTAGTTAGAAAAGAACTTTTCTGAATAAACTTTAAAATTAATCCATTACTGAAAAACAAAACAAAACAAAAAAAGCTACTAAGAACAGTCACAGAGCCGGGCGGTGGTGGCACACGCCTTTAATCCCAGCACTTGGGAGGCAGAGGCAGGCGGATCTCTGAGTTCGAGGCTAGCCTGGTCTACAGAGTGAGTTCCAGGACAGTCAGGGCTACACAGAGAAACCCTGTGTCTAAGAAAAAAAAAAAAAGAACAGTCACAGAAAAAGAAATAAAATTACAGAAGGCTCTAGCTGCCCATATGTATACAGTTATCAACTCATGTTGAAAGCAGCTGATCCCGTAAGACAACATACCTGCTTCTGAGCCAGCAGTGGCAGCAGTGACAACACTTCTGCGCCCACTGGCATTGTCTTGGTTACTATGGTTACTTTCACTGTCACTTTCCGTTTCAGCTGCTGCTAACAAATCTAGCTCCATGTCACTTCCTAGAAAAGTATTAAATAAATAAAAAGGGTGAGAGTTTCACCAAATAATTAATATAGGTCTGACAAACTGGTATATCCTAGGAGTAGGAACTAAGAAGACACAGAGTAAGACAGGGGGAAAATTAGAGATCCAGGGATAACAACTATTATTCAGAAAGAATACCTGGCTGCTGGCAATGGAAAAATTCCTCAAGTACTGTAATCAGTAAGCTTTGACACAGCAATTCATGTCCTGCAGAGCCCCAGTGTCTGGACAGTACACACTATTCACCTGCCCTATTTTCATCTCTTTTTCTTCAAAAAAGAACTTAAAAACATGTTTGTTTGTTTGTTTTTGTATTCACACTAACATATTAAGATAAATGAAATTCTAATACTGCAGTTCAGTTACCTTAAACAGACCATAAAGATTGTATGTGCAGTCTTTAGGGAGATTGCATGGGGACCACCAACACAGAGAAGATTGCCAACTGTAAACATACAGCTGTCACTATCTCAGATTATAGACTTTTCCTGTTCTCTTTTCCACTGTTAAATTATGATTGATTTACCTTAGAGGTAGACGAGTCAGACAGGTTCTTGCTAAGTAGCCCAGACTGGCCTTAAATTTGAAATCCTGCCTCAGCGTCCAGAGTGCTGATTATTTTACCATTTAAGTATTTTTTAAGAAAACAGACTGCTGGGCCAGTGAGACGGCTCAGTGTACAGGCAGCAGTAGTGCAAGGACAGAAATCAGGTCTCAATCAGAGTGCAAGGGAGACAAAACACCACATTGTTGCTGACTTCACACTCAAACCATGGCAAATACATGCTTACATTCACAAACATATATACACACATTAAGTAAATAAATAATGAACTCAGGTCATGGCTGGGTGATGGTGTCTTTACCCACTGAGCCATCAACCAGTTCCACGGGAGACTGAAAGAACAGAAGGTGGGCTGGGGATGTAGTTCAGCTGGAAGAGTGCTTGCTGGGTGCATGTGTAGCTCTGACAGGATCCCCACAAACCCATAAACTTGGCCTAGTCATACACATCTGTAACCCACCCCAGCACTTGGGAAGTGGAAGCAGAAGAGTGACAAGGCCATGCCCACCTACGAAGTGAGTCTCAGGTCAACCTGGGATACACGACACCCTGACTCACATAAACAGGTTTCTTTAACAAAAACAGGGGAGGGGTATTAAAACAATTATGTATGTTTATTACAGTTACTTCCTAAACTGTAACACATACTACAGAGTGCTTCAGCAGAAAATAATTTGGTTACCTACAGAGCAAATGAGGCACCTGACTTCACACTACAGCATTCTCAAGTCCCCTGCCTACCGTCTTCATCATGTTCGTCGTGATGTCCCTCAGCCTCAGCATTCTCTTCCCCATGCTCTTCCTGTTCATCGTGATGGTCCTCCTCTCCAGCCACGCCTTCCACCACCTCAACCTAAACCCAGAATTGATTTATAGATAATCATAACACATAACAAACCTGTCTCGACCAGTTTTGTCCATAGAATTAGTGAACTGAAATTGTAAAGCTCCCTAAAGCACGGGAGTCTAAATTTGTATTATGCAGTTTTAAAATCACTTACTAATGACAGTTCATTATGAAAAATTCTATCAGCATATTCCATTTTTGTAATTAGTGTATATAAACAGGCTTCCTGTGAAGTATAAAACTGTTCTGGGAAATGGGGAAGGGCTGAACTTTCTATATACTTCAACCATTATAAAATTACAGTTAAAAATACACTGCATTAAACTATTAAAAAATGTCAGCAGTGAGATTATCTTTAGGTAAAAGACAAGCTTATGTGTCCAATTTTCTGGTACTCAATAAATGGAAGATTACTGACATCATTGTAATATACAGCCACAAATAAGTATAACCAAAGTCCACAAGTTGGCTGGAATACAGAGTAGTTTTAAACTGGCACCATTAATACTGACTTCTAGTGAGTGCTCTTCCCACCTGCACTTTAAACAATTAAAACTACCTCTTCCACATCTGCTGACACAATATCATCCTGTTCTTCATCTCGGCCTCTGACAGGCTGTGACTGGCTGATCCGCCTCTGCTGTGGATTCCGGATGATGTAAGAGGACTGGGACTGACTGGAGCTGTGAAGAGACAGAGAGAACCCGACTGTCACACACGGCTCACACAGCACCACTGCGCACTGGGACCCTTTCTGCAGCTCAATCAATAGTCTCTCTTTCCTCCAGATCCTCAGATGCCAAGAGTACGGACACCAATGCATTCACACAGCTTCTATCCTGCACCAGCTTGTTTCCTACTGACTGGTTTGTGAGTAGACATGGCATATGGAAATCGAATTAACATAAAACTACTTGCAACGCATCTGGCTATTTGGCTATTTTTTCATTTAGTAGTGAGGTGTTCCAATTCCAAAAGTCTGTTTAGCTTTAATCCATGGCACTCAGATAGGTACTAAAATATTATACTTATGTTAGGTGACTAAATTAGATGTGTGAAAATTGTTTAACTGCTACCCAAAAGCACAGCTTTAATAAGCTAAACACAACATTTCATACAAGACATTAACATACCTGCTTGACTGATCTGATGACGGTCGTGGTGGCAATGGTTCTACTGAAAATAATTCTTCACTGCCTTGCATAGCATCGATGCTAGTACTGGCCAGTGTGAATGGTGCTGTAGGGCGGGCAATCCCCATTCTGACAGGAACAATCAGAGACTCTGCTACATTACACAACTCTTCTACAGCATAAGGAAGTAGTGCTTGGAACACACGTTTGCATTTTCCAATTGGCTGTGGAATAAAGTTGCTATAGGAGAAAAAGAAAAAAAAAAAAAGAAAGAAACCTCTAACGATTCTTCTCATATACACACTAACACCAAAACTATGTGCTGAAGGTTTCTGAACGCCTTACTTTTTCTTTTTGGAAGAAGCCATCTCCACACTAAGAATGACAAACACTCGTGCGACTGATCGTAGGAACCTCATTGTCACGGCAGTTGCCTCTTCCCGGCGCCCAGGGGTGTATTTGTTTTGGAGTTCTTTTACTAATGTGCCAAGCAGAGTATCTAAAAGCTTTAAAAATTGAAATCATTCTATTAATGCTGAGATAGTTCATATGATGGTTAAAGTACAGTATTCCAATACTTTTAAAATATTAATAGATCCTAATAAAATGTTTAAAATGGATTGTGTCTACACGTATGTATATGATGTACATACATGTGTACGTGTGGAGATGAGAGAGTAACTTGCAGGCAGTGGTCTTCTCTTTCTATCATGTGGGTCCAGTAATTGAACTTAGGCTGTCAGGCTTGGGTGGCAACCACCTTTTACTAGCTAAGCCACCTTGACAGCCCTTGGAACAAAATTTTGAAACAAACTGAACCAAACCATTTACAGGTATACACACCTACCACTGTGTGTCTGATATACAGTGGATCCCAAATGCATACTAACTTGGCTTTTGTCCCATAGTCCTGTATATATTTACATGCATGTTTAGAAGAAAATATCAAACATGTAATAAACATGTATAATTCATGTAATAAACATGTATAGTTCACTCACTGAAGTACACTTATTGGATATCTGATTTACTAATTTCTAATACTTTCCTGTGCATGGTTTAAAAAACAGATACCAACTACAAAGAAAACCGAATTTCATGTTATTTTTTAATGTTGCTTATAACAATCTATATCAAAGCACATTACATTTCATTTCAGTAAATAACTAGGCTATAATTTAAGATCTACTATGGTTAGAGACACAAAACACTTTTATTTTTCTCATTTTACACTGTGGTATAATAGCTTTATGCTGCTATTACAAACTATTTAGAATACATTTGGAGGGCACAGGTTAGATAGAGTGGCACCTGACAATAACAAACCAGCCTGCAGCGAGGACTAAACTCAATGTCACTCCTGTCACTGCCTAAGTAACATCTTTGCATCTTTGGGTCCTATGAGCTAAATGTTAGTTTACAAAAAAGAAAAATTTTAAATGGGGTTACACATTTTTATCATTTTAAGGTTTTTATTTAAAACAAAATTCTTCCACTGAAAAGCATCCAAGTTAATGGGTTCCTCTTAATGTAATCAACAGAAGTTACCAATCTTACAAGTCTAACTTTTAAAACCATGGCCGCTAAGAATAAATCTGTATGTTGAATGAACTCACCAAAATATCTGCTGTACACTTGACAATGAGGCAATGAGTGAAGCAGTCGAGCCGGATTGTGCCGCTCTGCTGATTGAGGTAGACCTGCTCTTCTGGCAAAAGATGGCCTATCCTGCTGCTGGCACTCAGACTGGAGAGGGAAGGAGAGACACGACACATTGTAAAAGGCAACATTAACCCAGGAACTGAGAAAACGTTTAAAATGGTTTAAGAAAAAATACTTACGGATCTTTATTTTCCTGTGACCCAAACATAATCATAGATCTCAAAGCATTCCAGTCCTGAAGGACACGCTCTAGGGCAAGCTGGGCAAACCTTGGGGGCTCTAAGTCATGGTCAGGCATATCGGAATCTGAAAAGTTGGAATGGGTCAGACAAGATAGAATTCAACGCTTTGTACATCAGCACAACCGTGTACCTCACTCACCTTCAGGACTCGCTGTTTTCCTGTTACGATCCTCCCGGATTCGGGGAGGCCTATACTGACAGTGCTCCACTGTCTGCCTGGCCACAGTCTGTACTAAGAACAGCAAGAGGTGCTCTCCCCTGGAAAACAAGGCATGTTGTGAGGTGAGAGAGAGCAGCAGGTCCCGACCTCCTCCTCCTCCATCCAGTCTGCATCCTCCTCGGTCTACTTGCCTACTGTTGGGCAGGGTGACCAGATTTGTGGCAGTGAGCAGGCGATAGAGCAGATCCAGACGAGCAGACTTCTGTCCAGCGATCAGTGTTTTACACTTACATTTCTCCCAACAATCACAGTAAGCTGTTGGTGAAGTCCGCTTAAGTCTGTTTAAAAGAAAAAAAAAAAAATCACAGAAAAGTTCATATATGAAAAAAACTTTCAAAAAGACAGATCTGCACTGCAACGAGGACTTGATAAAACTATGATAACTTGATCAAACTAGAAAGCTCTTGTCCATGTTTAAATGAAAGGGTAATTGCTACCAGCTATATACAAAAAATAATATTTAATGGTGCAAAGTCCAGAAAGCAACACAAAAATTCCTATGAAAACAAATTCTCTGTAATGTCCTGGGACAGTCACTTCCATTGTCCTTCCCAATCCCTACATTGTCCTCACATGGGCACTGAGTCAACTCTAACCATGATAAACATGTTTCTTGCATGTGTCTTATCTGACAGATCTGCAAATGCTGTCAGCAAATGAAATAAATAACTGGCTCAACCTGCCCTGGCAGCCAGTGTTGAGTATACCTAATAAACATAAAGTGTAACTCAGCATCCATGAGGAAACTGAGAGGATCACCTGACACTTACTATGAGCAGGGTAAGTGAAGGACAGAGGTACACATGTGCCATGGAGTATCTAAGTCAGAGGACAATCTGCAAGTCTGTTCTCTCTTTACATTATATAAATCCAGAGATCGAACCCGGGCTTTGTAGCAAATGCCCTTACCTGCCAATCCACCTCAAAAAACCAAAATGGAGGATTCTGATGGCCCTTTTTTTTTTTAAATAACTACCGCATCTACACATTTTTGTACATTTACAGCCAGTGTTCCTGTTGGGACCACTGAGACTCTGCAAATGTTAACCTCGAGTTTTACTGCTTAGATCTGTGAAAACTAGTAAAGTCAGCTGGAATGGCCTTCTTATAAAATGAGATCACTGCATCTAAAAAATAGGTAAGGCAGAGTCCAATTACTGGCCCAGCGTGAGACGGATGGTGGTACTTAAGACTTTGGCTGTAGAATACAAATGAAACCATTCTGTAAACATACTTAAAAACCTCAATCTAACAAGATTAATTGGATTCTAGACACACATTCCTTAGCCTACTGTCCTGCTGTTAGTTAAGAAGAACTACACTACATGTAACAGAATACAAGTATTTCTGTATGTATGAACTGAAAACCTCACTTTCTGAATTATGACACAACTGAAGCATACCTTAAGCACTCTGTACTGCAACAAATGTCTAATAGTTTATGAAATTCAGAACAGCATTAGAACTTACTTGCAATCGTGCCCTTTATGACAAACCCTTGCACATTCTGTACAACAACAAAGCGACTCCAGCAAACCGCAAGTCCGACACTCAAAAATGTCCTGGAATTGAAAAGGTCACTTTTGAGAAAGAATAATCACATGTGTAACTATTGATACCAAGGTGCTTGGGAAACTGGCGCAGTGCACACACAGTTGACAATGTAAAAGTTCAAAAACCAAATAGAATGAGTACATCCAAACTAACTCAAAATAGACAGTGACTGGTTATACGGTCTGGATCAGAGCCTACCACATGTGTAGACCTAACTCTCAGAACTGCCATATTTATGTAGGACTCAAATCAAAATTAATTCTTTGGATAATTTTAAAAGTTAAAGTAAAAGAAAGCAGCAGACATGTTTACACATTTTAACTCTTAATCAAAGGAGGGGAAAAGGGATCCTGCAAACAGAACAGCTCCAGGGAGCGTAGGATCATTAACCTGGTTAATGTGCTCTGCTCCTGTCCACGTAAAGCTGCAGGTGTCGTTGCAACATAAAACATACAAAGGAGAGTCGTCAGGGTTGGTACCTGACGGGCACACCATTCCCATAAAAACATCTTCCTCCTTTTCGCTTGCAGATACTTCAGCTAAAATAGCAAAAACACAGAAATTTATCTATCAAGAAATGATTTCATCACAACCATAATGGAAGAACCTTAATATATATTTAGTATAAACTAGAAACTGCTACATACTAATAAAAATTTTTGGTTAGTCGTAAGTCTGGCTGGAGATGGCTCAACTGTTTAAATACTAGCTGCTTATCCACAGTACCTAACTGACCCTCACAAGGCAGACTCAGAACCGTCTGTCACTCCAGTTTCCAGAGACCTAATGCCTACTTCCTGCCTCCACAGGCATTGGACACACAAATGGCACACCGAAATACAGAAATGTAATACCTATACACTTGAAAATAATTTGCTTTTTTAAAATTTTGAAAGCCAATGTGTAAAACAATCCAACCACTGCAAATAGGCAAAGCAGAACTACACAGCAATATGTGTGGTGACAATACACAGTCCAGACACTGCAATTCTTAGCCCTGGGACCAACAATGAAGACCCATGAAGTCAGATCTGACGGTGCATGCCTATTACCCCAGCACACTGGAAACAGATCTCAGAGTTTAGCCTCCACTCTGCAGTGAGACAGTCTGAAAAACACTAAGACTCAAGTCTGTGTCACTTAATAAGTGACAGACCACATCACAATTTATTAACACCAGTGTTTGGAAAAGGGTAGTTCATCTTTGAAGAACTGGATGGCAGAATTCGAGATCAATTGTTGCTTAAGCTCCTACTGTGGCAGTCTGCTGTTGCCACACACTCGTGCCAGATCTATCTGGCAACACTGTACTACTTTTATGTAGGTTTTACACCATGAATTATAAGCATAGTCCTTTTATTTTTTTAAGTCAAAACTTTATACCCTTGTTTTTTTTTTGAAAAAGACATTAGAGAATGTATTTGAGAAAAGCATTAACAAAATTTTAAACATACAAGATTGCCTCAACAGAATCTCAATGCTATCATTTATATACACAGATATAGGTCGACTAATTCCAGCGGCAGATATGAACAAAATCCATCCAAACTTTAAAGTGAGCAACTTACTTAGACCCTGATCGTATTCTTTACCTTTGGCAATTTTCTGGGCTGTTTCTAGGATGGTGATTGCAGCGGGGTAAGCTCGCCCACTCACAGCTGACATGAATGGGGTCATTCCTCTTGCATCCCTAAAATGAGAAAAGATTATATGTTAACATCTTATCTTCTATACGAGGTGTGATGGCTCACACCTTTAATCCCAAACTCTGGAGGCAGATCTCTGTGAGTAGCCAGCCTGGTCTACAGAATTCAGGCCAGCCGAGGATACACAGTGAGATACAGTCTCAAAAAAAAAAAAAAAAAAAAGTGCCAAAAGTAGATATTCTCTTCCTATTTTACTAAAAAAGAAGCATTCACGGTAATCATTCAACTTAACTTATGTCTGCATCACAGACAGACTACTCTATGATCCTGTTAGAGAAACAATTTTACTATTGTAGTCCACTGATCATGATCCTCCAGCCTCAGTCTCCTAAGTGCTTGGATGATGGCCATGCCAACATCATTCTGTGCTTTTTTTTTTCCACAGAGAAACATGCACACTGATTCAACTAACATAAAAGGTGGTCTCTATTCAAGGTATTCAAGGTATATTCTCTGATTTAGTACAGACCAAAGACAATCCTATGCTTTAAGTGCACATCAACAGGGAAGAACACAGATACATTCTAGTGTTTTAACGCATCACAGGGTCAGTTTACTAATCTGACACGCCACTTACTTGGCAGAAAGAAGCTCACGTAGATAAGGCTGCAGAACCGCACTGTCGCAGAGCAACTTTAATATAAAATGAGCATTCGCCTTTCGATCCTTGGATTCTACTACAGAAGGCTCTGTGGAAGGACCTGTAATTAACCAGAATCATGTAATAGCAAGTAAGCAAGACAGAGTTCTGCAAACCTATCAGATATATATTAAGTTGACAGAACAATATCCATAAAAATAAATCAATTTATTGCAAAAATTGAAGCATTAGTGTATTTTATGAATTTCAAAAGACTTCTTAATGTATATATTCAAACACTACACTGTAATGCATATTAAATATATATAGAAGAGGATGACACAAATATTTTTTAAGCAAAAAAAAAACAAAAAAACAAAAAAAACAAACAAACATAAAACCTTGAGACAAAAGAACAAAACCTTAAATAAAGTCCTATATCCAATGTGTTCTTTTTAACTCAAAAAGCCCAAGAAGACATATGGTATAGTCTTACCTGCAATGGTGGAGGTGCTTGGTCCTTGACCACTGCCAGTCGCTGCTGTGGTAAGAGATCCCACAGCGGGGGCCAGGATAAAATCAATGTCACCGTGATCTTTCGGCAAACAGAACAGCAGGATGCATATCATTATAGGCACATACCCCAACTATTCTCTTAACAGGCCTTAAGGATTTTCTCCATAAACCAGTGGTCAAATCCAAAAACAGGTTAAGTGAAAATTTCTTTTCAAGACTATGGGAGGAATCCACTGGGTAAATCCTTCATTTATTTTGATGTATTACCAATCAAGAGGTGACCTCGCCTCTTACCAGTACAGAAATAAATTATGTCAAGAGAAAATTCTAAAAAAGCAAAATCTGTAAACCAAATTTTCAAATAAACCCGTTTGTAGTGTTCACCATACTACATTCACAATGTTTTAAACATTTCACAAAATGTTCATTTTTTTTTCCTTTCACAACCTTGCCTTTTTATTAAACCCTGAATAAAACAAGAGCTCTTACCAGGATCCATTGAAGGAGGGTCAGGAACCCAACTAGGGGGAGCTATGGGGGGTGAAACTGGATCCTGGTGGTCACTGGATGAAGCTCCAGCCTCATGTCTACCCAAACCAGCTGCTCTCAATGACCGTCTCATCATTTCCCGTAATCTCAAACTAGAAGGACATGGACAAAATCAGAACTCATTACCATGGCTCTCCTCACGGGAGGCGTGCATACACAAGTTCTCATCTGAGAAGGTCACAGACTGGTCTATAAGCAAACATTCCAGGCAAGGGACTGAAGGAAAAATGCCAATTCTGGAGCTCAGAGAATGAGTCAGTAGAGGATGCAGACGTAGCTGGGGAGTCTAGCATCAGCACAACACTGAAAGCATTACAGTAGCTCCCTACAGACTTAAGCAACGGGAACAAAGGTCTCGGTGAAGACGAGTTAGAAATAGTCTTTTGTGCATTTAGGATAAATGAACAGCTAGACATAAATGAACAGGAGTTTTTCAGTCTCATTTCCTAAAAATTAAGTTTAATAACAAATATCAATAAAACTACTGATTAGTACATAACAAAGTTAGCCTACTAAATCCCTTTTCTGTAACTCAAAAGCAATTAAACTAATATCCACATGAGCAATTTTAAAACAAAGAACAGTTTAAATGTTTTAAATACCCAAAAGTCTCCCAAAACAAAACACAACAAAACAAAAAGCCTTGATAATACAATTCACATCTTCAAGAAAATTAAACTAAAATTGTTACTATCTGGGGCTTGATATTTTTTTTTCTTTTCTTTCTTTCCTCCTGCTATGTAGCACTGTACAGGTAGGTGGTTTCCATCACTAAAAGATTACTCACAAAGACCTCGTTATGGGAACTGGTCCCTTCCTGCACAAAAGCCTAAATAAAAGCTTCCAGCAGCCAAGCAGTCACGCTTAAGAATAATAGAAATTAAAAGAGTCCAGAACCCTTCATTGAGCCACTTTTTAAAGCTTCTAAATGAAAACTCAATTGTCAGGGCAGGACAGCACATGGGGACTTCTTTTTTCCATGCAGCCATAATCCCAAAGACATGACTTCTAGAGACCTGACACTTTATGAAAGAGAACATAAGTGCCCTAAATGACTGTCAATGTTTAAGTCTCCAACTGTAATAACTAATCTCAGAGTAAATGTTTTTCCACATCAATGTATTATTGCTTTTGTAAGATAAAAAGGGTATGTCCTTTTATTTCAAAATGCAATTTCCAGAAATGCAGTTTTAGAAACTTATTTGTACTGTACTTTTTGGAATAAACACTAAAAGACCCCACAAAGTAAATTTTAATGTCTCAAATAATATTACCTATTATAATACATTCATGCCTATAAATATCTACTAAACATTCTCCCCCACTTCCCAATTCAAAAATTTAAGATTAAAAGTTTTTGTAAGACAAGGGAGCAAAGCGCCAACAAGACTAATTCAAAGTCACTTCTCTGTTCAAAGTCATCACTCAGAGAAAGAAAGCAGCTTTCTTCCAGTGACATAATCCCCCAGTGAGTGTACACTGTGACGATGAGACACTGGGCAGGCCGACATGCTGTACTCAAAGTACAGATGGGGAAAATGCATTAATAACCTGAAATAAATGTGCACTTGGGGCTTTAAGGAGCCTGGTCATTCCAAGTTCACAGTGAAATGCCTGCTGGGTAGGAACTATAGAGAAGTGACTGTAAGGGAAGTCAGGCATGAGGTAACACAGGCAGTGGCAAACTAGAGGTATATATGGTGGTCGTCTAAAGGCATTCAGATTTAAAAAAAAAAAAAAGTAACACTACATAGGCCAAAGAAAATACATGTTGGGTATTCTCCAACTACTAGCTTAGAGTACATTAAAAGTGAAGGAAGGAAATTGAGACCCACAGTCTCATCTTGAACTTGCAAACTCCCAGCTTTGTTGCTGTGATGTAGTCAATTCAATATTAAAGTGGGGGTCATTCTTGGTCATGTATTTAAATTGTTCTTAACCTTTTTCTTCATTAGGTCTTGGGAACATTTTTAAGTATATTGCCCAGCTCCTCATACAGATTCTTAAAAAAATAAAAAAACAAAAACAAAAAGGAAATTCATCTTCAAGATGCTGTACACAATTCATGGATTCACCTGGATCCTCAGCCACTGAGGACAACACTGAGGCGATGCCACCTTGGCTGCTAAGATTCAGAGTTTTGACATTTCTTCACATGGGCTTGCCTGGAGTCATCGTGTTTTCTGACAATATGGAAGAATTCAAGGATGGTGTAATTTCCTCTTTGTAAGCACGTTATATCCATGCTACAGAAGCCTTAGAATCCAGTCATGTTCAAATATACCACTGTGACAAAAAAGTGAAGGTCATGTGTCTTCCAGATTAACAATGGCTAGAGTATACACACCTGTAATCAGATGCATCAACCAAGCTTTGCACTAATTCTGCCCTTTGTACTCAGGAACTATTGAGTCACATAACAAAACTTGGGAGTCATAGCATCATCTGAAGTCATTACAGTATTCCATTCAACAGTGAGACTGCATCAGTTCTGAGCTCACAGCTCAGGAATCCCAGCCTGCATACTCATCAAGGGGCATCGCCTAGAAAATCCATTGTAGGCTAGTGGAGGGTTTCACTTCAGTGAAGCAGTCTGTGGACTTCCTACTGCCCGGCGTGGATAGTAAGCCTCCTGTGCTGTCATCTGTTCAGCTGGCAGCCCTGAGTTTGCACTGGTTAAGAGCACTGCAGTGGAATCTTCGGCAAATTCCTCAAAGGAGCTTACTCTGCAAATTTATTTCTGTGAGCAACTCTTCACCCACTCTTGAAGCTCCTTTTAGTCTTTGCCTTCAAAATAATCCTTATATGAAAAAAGATGGCAGCAGTGGCATTGGACCAACCATATCAGAGTCCAAAGTGATTGGCACCTGCAATTTCCCTGAGGAAATGAAATATCTGAAATAATTCAGACTAATTTCTTCATGAAGAATTTAAGTTGTTTTCCATTTTGGAGTCAACACTTTGCTTAATGTACTTCTAAATAAATAAGCTGATAATAATTTTCATTCTGTGTAGTATACATAAAGTTTCTGTACTATTTAAAATTATAATTTTGATCATCCACGGGGTTTTTCTTAAGTGTTACTTTTGGATCTTTTTGAGCCCAGGAACCTATCAACCTGGTAGCCTTCCTAACGCCAATTTAAGAAGAAAGAAAAAAAAAAAAAAAACTTTGAAAGGGGAAGAGTTTATAGAAGAAAATAGGCCAATAGGTCTCGACTTTAAGTAGCCTTCCACCTGTCACATGACCACTCAGGGAGCAGTGCTTTCACCAACAATAACCAACAAACATCTAAACATCTTAAACTTCTAAAATAAAATTGTTTTTCCTAAAGAAAACTACTAAACTCTTTATATTTATCATGTAGCCAAACACTTAACAACTTTAAATAAGTTATTAAATAAGGTTATATAAACGACTACCCATCCAACAGCTCAGAAAACCTAGAAATTTAAAATCAAGCATTCAGAACACACAGCAGCCTTTCTTTGCTTCCCAGGCCATTAAGACATCTGAGGGATGGACCTAAAGAAAACCACTACCTAAGAAGAATGCCAAGTTCAGAACACGTTCCAGAGATGCCGTCTGAGCTGTGTTTCCAAATCCTGCTACCGAGTGTGAGAGCCCAGTGCTCAGAGTGGAGCTCTCACTAGTCAGACAGTGTCCCAGTGCTACTGGAAGGAGCCAAAAGCAAAACAGAAAAGAAGAGAACCACCAATTCATGCACATGACAGTAAGAGACACACTGCTTTCTGTACTTGGACTTTTTTCCTCCAATTAAAGTTTCCTTGTAAAAATCATATTACCTTCGACTACTTGATGATCCAGCCCGATTACCTGGGCCATTACTGGAAACAACTGATATAGCATTTGCAATGGCCTCCACAGCAGAAAGCCTTTCTGCAAAGGTATTTCTTTCTGAGCGCTCAGCTTCTGAAATGTAAGAAAAAAAATTGGATTTAACCTTTGAAAACAACTGACAATACGTGCATTGGCCAGCAAACACCAACTCACGCATGTCAGTGTTTCAATTAACAAAGTGACCATTCTCCTAATGGCAGCAAGGTTGTGAGAAAGATTAGACTAGGACCTTTATGCGATTTCTTTATTCTGCCTTATTTCAGCAACATATAAACATATAAACTTAAGTGGACTTAAACTTATCTTTTACTATTAAGTATATTAATATTATATATACGATTAATATTATATATGTATATAATACTAGCATTATCAGTCTTAGTTTATATGCTACTTATAAACAAACCCCAGTGATTGTGATAACATTAAAAATGAAACCCACGGATCACATTTTAAAATGCAGTGTCCACATTAGCAGCAAGAGAATTCAAAATAATTAAAAAGTTGCACTTTAAGGTCTTCCTTCATTTAGCCAATGAAAAAAATCCATAGCAAAAGCAAAAAAACAAAATTATTTTTTAATAACATTTTTTTCCCTTCTAAATTCCAAACAATGGAACAAAAACTTGATTCGGGTAGCTTAAAATGCCACATTCCTATGGTAAATTCATTGGGGACTGCGGGTGGGAAGCACACAGCCATTAAGAGCACTTTCTGTCACAGGGCAGTCAGTGGTGGCATAAGCCTCTAATCCCAGCACTCAGGAGTCAAAGGCAGGTGAATGTTTATGGGTTTAAGACCAGCCTTGTCTACAAAACAAGTCCTGGGACAGCCAGGGCCACAAAGAGAAACCCTGCCTCAAAGCAAACAGGAAGAGAGCACTCAGTGCTCACACTCACCCACCACTCCATCTCTACGAGATCCAAAACCTCTGGCCTCCCTAGAACTGGCATACAAGTCAGACAAACAGACATACATGTAAATAAGAAATAAATGTTTGAGGGGGTGGAGAGATGGCCCCGCAATCAAGAACACACACTACTATTCCAGGGCACCACAGTAAGGTTGCCAGCACCAATTTGGCTCACAGCTGCATGTTTAAGTCCACTCCATCCAGGGGATCCTCGGGTCTTCTTCGATACGTGCACCCACCAATGTATACATACCCATATACATACACATGTACATGTAATTTGAAATATGAAGGTTTTTAAAGTAATTTGTACTTACAAAATTAGTTAAGTTTATTTAGTATCAACACAGACCAAACTTTATTGTCTGTTTTCACATGTAACTCTTAGAAATATTTTTACCACATGACAAAAGTCAGACCTTTCAAGACCATACAAAATAAAGTAAAAATGGTAACATGTTCTCTACAAGAGTCTTCTTTTCCTAGGGTTCTTGCAAAGGTTTTGTATGGTTTGAATCTTACCCTCCTCTTCTTTAGTTTCCTTATTGCTAGTTGGAAAGCAAACCGATACACAAGCATGTAAAATGTTCCGGTTCCCATCACATCTGTGGCTGATGAACGTCTGTAACATCTGCAGGTTCTGCTCTAAGACAACTGCTTGCTCCAGATTCACAAGGTACTGTCGGCAGGCCTCATAGTCACATCTGAGAATGTGCTGCATCAAGGTTTGCTTCTGTCCTCAGGCAGAAGAGGGCAAAAACACTTCAAAAAACTGAAACTGAACACTGAACATGTCAAAATCACACACATCAGAATGGCTCATAGCCACTATAATACGACTGGATCTTCAAGGAAGTAGAAATTGGTCACAAGTGGCCTGGCAAAAAAGATAAACTTGTCTATACTCTGTAAGGAGAGTATACAGAACACAAGTATAGAACATGAGGAAATGTTTTCAATATTCCAAACCAACTCAACCTGTAGCCAATGGGAAAGCAGTCAATGCACAGAGTAACTGAAGGAGAATGCCCGCATGTGACGTGCAGCCATGCTTGCTGATATCCTGGGATTCACTCCAGCTCTCAAATTACAACTCTGGCAATACTGTCAGCCAATTAAACAAAGGATATATATTTTCTTCAAGACTTATTTATCAGCACCTCACTGTTTAAGCGTTACATTTCATTTCAGGTCCCATGAGAAGGTCCAGGGATAAAGCACTTGCTACCAAGCCAGACCACCTGAGCGCAATCCCCAAAACCCAAATGGTGCTGTGATCTGGCTTCCACAAGAGCCTCTATCACCCCACCACAATCAGGGATATACACAATAATAATGTTTATAAAAGGTCACATTATGTTGTGATACATAAAATACAAAACTTTTGACTCTCTAGGAATTATGATAGGTGCAATTTCCAAAGTCAATGGCAGATGTTAAAAGACATTAACAATGCATAGAAAATGTATACATAGAAAATAACATTAGCTGTCTCACAGCAAAAAATACTAGTTTGATTGCTGGAAAGATGGCCCAGCAATTATTAAAAGTACAAGATTCTTGCAAAGACCCCAGATTCAGTTCCCAGAACCCACAGGAACCACAGTAACTGTAGTTCCAAACGGTCTGACACACTACTCTGGTCTCCTTGAGCACCAGTAACACACACACTGCCAAACACACATGCTTGCAAATATTCATACTCATATAAAATCAAATCTTTTGAACAAAAAGTATAGAGATAAAAACTAAAATTATGGAACACTTAAGAGTATAAAGCACTTATTTTAAAAAGCAAACTCATTATTTGTACCTTTTACTAGAAACACATCGGTGTGTATGAAAATACAAGGGACAAAGGAAAGGGCACTTAACAACCTGCCAGAAAACTGCCTAAATAAAGTCTCCCTTGCCTAAACTTATGGGGAGGAAGGTGCCCTCGAGGGATCACTGTCCACATGAGAAAGGGAAGGGAAGGGTAAAGGACTTGGCACGTGTGAGAGCAGCTGTTTCACTGTAGAATTAAGTGTACTCTGTACTCTGGGCCAACGTATGCTCTTAAAGCGAAAGTCAAAGTCTTCCCAATAACCAGAAGCCCAGTATGTGGGCAGCACACTGTTTCCTTTTGTTCTATGTACTATGTTACACAGCACACTAGTCACAGTACATGGGTTAACATGCATGCTTCCTTGTTTTGTACACTAGGATACATAGTTGGCAGCAGCAACTATACAGGAAATTCTCATGATCATCCTCAGACCTAACACAGACTGACACTGTCAGCAGCATGCTTAGCTATGCTGCAAAAATCATCCCTAGATCAAAGGGCACAGGGAATTAAAAAAAAAATACAGCTCTACCCATGTCACATTTAAATAACTGAATTTGTTTGTCTCTCAAAGCCTTCAGGCTTCTGTTTTTCTTTTTTATTCCCCATTGCCCTCATAGAGAACCAAACATTCTCAAGGTCACATGGCCAAAAGCAAAGTGCCTATGCTAACCCCACCTCCTAAACTTCTTTAGATGCTCCAAAAATAGAAGCTTCCTTCTTGCAAACCTTGGGCTGTCAAGATAGTCCAGCAGTGAGAGGTGTTTTGTTGTGGAATCCTGACAACTCTGGCTCCATACCCAGAACCCATGTAAAAAGAGAACCAACTCCACAAGGCTGGGTGCTGAACTCTATGTGCACCTCGGCACATTTAGATAATTTTGAATTAATAATTAAAACAAGATCTTTTGTTCTTTCTTCTTGAATTTGATCTCTTGCATTTAGCAAATTAAAATCTGCTGATTCTATTTGTGAAACCAAATCACAATCTAAATCCACTTCAGCTAAAACTGCATGGAGAGCTTAGTATCATAACACCTCTTTCCTACAGCTCACCAGCTGTGCACTAAGGCAAGGTCATCTCCCCCACCTTGTCTCCGCCTACTTCTCTCTCCACTAGGAGATCGCCACCCAAGTCCCCAGGGCAGAGATCAGACATGGAGCACTCCCTAGACTACTACTATCCAAGTAACAAGCTTTCCAGTTTCTACTTCCTTCACACATATCAAATCTGTCCTGCCCCTTTTCCCATTTCTAAGAATTCAAGTTTGCTTTGTTTCTGACTTGGATTATACATTGGCCTTTATCTGGCTTCTTAATAAACATCTGTCTTCTGCCATTCCTATAAAGCCCTGATACTCAACTACTAATTTTTAAAATACACACACACACACACACACACACACACACACACACGTCACTCACAAAACAAAATTCTTCTGTTAGCATTCAGTTGAAATTTAGGCGCCTCAGGCAAGGACGTAATTCACCCTGTGCCCTACCCAGCCATACCCATACCACCTGCTACTTCTGACCAATACACCCCCACCTCTTAGCTAAATACATTTTTCTAACATTAATGACTCTCAAAGATGGCACCTAGTACCACAGACAACAATCTCTTCCTTCACCCTAACCACAGATCACTTCCTCAAAAGTATAACCAGTCTGATTTCTCCCGATCAATATGCTATCCCAACAGTGTGTATGTATATGTATATATGCATGCCTATTTTAAAACAAGTTATACCATAATCGCTGATCTTCCTTATCTCTGATATATTAATAAACTATTAGCTCTTATAGGGAAGGAAGGGACAATGAATGATCTTTTCATGAATTTTCTCAAGATGTCAGTATTTTTTCTGAATTAGAATGCCAAGTAATTTCAAAAGTTAATTACCTCTACAGCCATGATAATAATAGCTGCTTTCTTTTTGATTGTTGAATTGGCAGGAAGATTTATTAAAGAATGTACACCCATCCCAAGACTACTAATTGGTGGGAGATCGAGCCAGTCAGGGTCCCTTATTCCTCCCATGCAGTCCTTGGCCATTGGGTAGATAGTACCGTTTCCATCACGAAGAATAATAGGAGATTCCTACAGCAGAGGAAAGACAATAAATAACGCTTGTCACAAGTCACAAATGATCACACAGCCTAGTGTGACCATGCGTGCCCAGATTCTAGTTCTTGGAAGGATAAAGCAGAGCGGCTGAGTTCTCCCTGAGCTTGGAACCCTTGTCATCCAGAAAACAGAAAGAGAGAAAACGAAGGGATGGGAGTAAAGCAAGAACAGACTTTTACAGTAAGTGTATTTATTTTAAAATAAACTAAATGTTAGAAATAACAAGCTTTCCTAACAGAATGTGCTAAGGATTATCAATTCTTCCATAAGTCTAATAGGCAAACCCTACGTGGCACAAAAATGCCAGTCTTGTATCTGTTCTTAAAAAATAAAATGAACAACAAAAAATAAAAAAAAACCAATGGAGCCTCTTACCTGTCCAGCAGTAAAGATAGCTACGTTCCTCTCATCCTGACCGAGAAAAGCAATGCTGCTTGTTGGGAAATTATTTTCTTGTTCAGCTTTTCCTGTAGCGAGATCAAAGATACAGTACCGTACCCAGCTTCCCGTCTTCAGAACAGCATGGACACCTTTCAAAGGCACAGAAGAGAAAAGAAAAAGGAGAAGTCTTAACAGTTAAAGCCTTTAACAAGTGTAACCTCTCCAGCACTGGCTGTGATTCCGTCCAGCCACATTTCACTGTTGTGTTGTTACATGCCGGGGCAAACACTGTCAAATCTCCAACAACTGTACCCTGGTCCCACATGTGACAGCAGATGTAAACTCTACACAACTATAAAAGACTTACCTTTGGAATCCACATTTACTGCTAGTATTTCTGTCTTATCAGGTATACAAAGCTTTTTGGGAGTCCTCTGAAAACAGTCGGGAACTTTTGGGGTGCCACCCGTTTTGACAACCTGCACAACAACAGAAATAACTTCACGATCACTGTCACACTCTCAGTGAGTCCATCCCCACATTCTCTCAGCTCCCATACAGATACCTGCAGCTCATCAATCCGAAGTAGCCTGCAGTCCTGCAGGAGCGAAGACGGGTCGGCGTCCGGGCCAGAGCTGGTCTGACAGCTGGTGTTACTGGACGTTCCTGGAAACCTTACAGCTACATAGGCACCGTCCACCTTCAGCACCTGGAAGTGAAGAGATGGATACAATTAGTAAATATTTTAAAAGGCTTGAATAAAACCCTGCACCTTCTGCTTGCCCACTCAACAATACTAAAGACACGTAAGCCCTGGTAAGTATTTATCAATGAACATTTTAACGTCAACCTGGAAAACAACCAAAGACGTTTGCTATTTGTATCCACAAATGAAGACTCAATGAAACAACTCACACAGCCACACTAATCACAATGAGTGTTAAGCCATTTACTGACCCAAAACTAGATCCACCCATATGAACCTCTCATCTTCTGTCTTTATTGTCTAAGCAGCAATATCAGACAGACAGCTCTTTTTCCCGTTTCATGTGTCCTACTCTGGTCTTCACCATGCAGCTGAGTGGGGCCTTGAATAATTTCTGGGAACTTCTGCCTCCTCCTCTGAAGGGATGACATTACAGAACTGTAACTGCCCTATCCCAGAACTTTCTGCATCCATACAGATCAGCAGCCTAGGATGCCACAAATGGGACCAGCATGACTGAGGACGAACAGATGTTACTAATATTCTATTTAATACATTCAAATTGCCAGACCCACAGCTGTGACTACAGCTGTCAAACTGGAGATGAGATAACAGTACAGACAGGCAGGCATAGGACCTGGAAGCAGGACACTTGACTCTCAGCCTCTTCTCCTTAGTACTTATGAGTTTAAGTCAGCGTGATTTTCCCAAGTGAAACCACAGCTAATCAAAGGCTTTATAAGGCCCTTATAAATTGCAGATCTTCATTTTTATCTCTTTCCATTGTGTACAAATGAAAAAACCCTTATTTTAAAAGGTTGTATTTTACATAACTAAAAGGCAATCAGAAAATCTTCACTGTGCAGAAATTCTATACCTGTAGGGACACTTAAATTATGCACTGTGGGACAAAGGGGTCAATTAATGACATTCAAGCAAATGGCTTCCATTCACTTGGCTTCTTGGAATAAGAAAAAGAGGAAAAAGAACAAGAGAAAAATCAAAGAAAACAGCTTAGTGCTACAGACCTTCTGCAGTTTCATAGTTCCAGTATCTTTATCAAACAAAAAGTACTGTATTGGGCCAGCAGAGCTAGCTGAGAACACACACTGCCAAAACTAAACTAAAACTCAGGAAGCTGGGTACACCTATGAGGAATTTTCTCTTAATTAAGTCAATTGAAGAAAAAAAAAAAAAAAGACCCACTTTTAATCTGGGCCACACCTTCTGCCAGCATCCTACAAAAAGGATGCAGAAGGGAACTCTCAGCCGGCCCTTTGCTTGCTTGCTCTCACTAGGAAACACTTTCCTTCCCTGGCTCCTTGGACCTTCCATCAGTAGACAGCCATTGCTAGACTGGCTGGACCTCATAAGCCATCCTAGTAAGTGCACGTGTATGCCTGATCTCAGTTCCATCCTCTGGATGCTAATCCACTCCAGCACCCCCTCCTCACTTCAGCAGAGACTCATCTGAATCAGACTCAGACTACAGCAACCACTGAAGGACAATTTAAAGGCAACCTTGAAGAAAGGGGTCTCAGACACTAACCATAAAACCCTCAAGGAACCAAGGTGAGCTGGTAAATAACTAAGTCTCATCTATTTTGAACAAACCTTGCCAACAGGAACATTTTTAACGTCTTCAACAAAAACAACTTCCCGAAGGGACCACTGCTCTTCATTCACCTTCTCTTCTTCTTTCGGGGCAGGAGTTGATCGACGTCGTTCTTAAGAACAAAATGTTAAGTATCAAAAGGAAAATATTATAGAGTCCATCTAAGCACACCAGTAAGGCCAGTTGGCAAAGGAATGAAGAATCCTTAGGTCGCTCCTTTCTGAACTGAGGACATAAGACCCTTACTTCAAAGAAACACACAGTAAATAAAGAAGAGCTACAACTGGCTACTGCTTAACTATACTAATATTATTACAATACTAAAATGAGCCAAAATGTGTGTGTGTGTGCTACACTTAAAGAGGAATTTATTCTATGTTCTTAAAACCACTATGTAACTTCAATCTGTGACTTTCAAGGAGCTTGAAATCTAGGACACAGTTCTAAATCTAGGTTTATAAATTCTAAGAACAAGTTGAAATCATGTTGTAACTAATATACTACTTTGTAGTAAGGGTCTCAAAAGGAACTGTAACATATATTCTGGGTAATGGTGGTGTTTCCATTGATGTTTACAAAGAATTTTATATTTTTAACTATAATTGTCAAAAAAACAAACCTAAAACAATCAGGACCATAGATACTATCTTTCCAATTAAAGCTGTATCAAAACCAAAACTAGAAAAAACCAGGGGACACACAACATCTATAAAGACAGAGTTTGAAACGCCACTGAGTTGGCTGCTCAGACAAACACAGCACCACGGTCTAAGCGGGACCTTACTCTGACCACACGATACACATAAAGCTTACTATAGGGCATGGACGCGCTGCTGGCAATTGAGGAAGCATCGCTGCAGGTGGATGCTGGTGATGGTGGAGGACCCATTTCTGTTTTTACTGGTTCCTGCTTACTCTCAGGCCTAAAATGAGAAAAGTAAAGTACTTGTCTTATAACTAGGAATTAAAACAACAGAGACTTTCAAACAATTTACTGAAACAAGTTTATAAAAGAGCAAAATTCTTACTAAATGGATATAGTTTGAAACAGCAAACGTATTTTATGTCAACAGTTCCATGTAATAAAAAGATGCATGGTGTACAGAAGAAAAATGCAGTAAACAAAGCTCTCCACAGCTAGAACGGCAGCGCACACACACGCTTTGTCTAGGAGACGCAGCCAGACCTACAGCTCCCTGATGGCCTACAAGCAGCATACATTTACATAAAGCAAAATTATTTCTAGACACAAATCATTAGTTGATCGCAAACCTTTTAAAACTATGTTTATCACATAGACTAAAAAAAAAATTTAAAGAAAAAAAAACACAACCCAGGGCCTCATTATGTAGCCCTGTCTGGCCTGAAACTCACTATATAGACCAGCTTGGCCTCCGCTTCCCAAGTGCTGGGATTAAAGGTGTCACATCAATCTGAATTTTGAAATGATTCTGAAAGTAACAGTATTTTTACCACCATGCTTGAGGCAGGCAACACTACTACTCTGTAGAGAGATGGAGAAACGGGGCAGTCTGACTGAGGGCTAGCATATTCTAAATGAAGGCTCTTCAATGCCAGGCAGGCAGGAGGCTCTACTGAAACAGAAAGGGCTTTGTTCTCTACACAGAATCTTACTTAACTTTATTGACAGAAATTGCTAAATCCAAGGAAGACTTTGAAAAATCTTTTTACAGAGTTTAAATATATTCTGCTCATCTTACTTACAGGTTATATCTGTTTTTTTGTTTGTTCATTTGTGTTGGCTTCTTTGAGAGAAGAAGCCACTATGTACCACTGACTAGCCGAGAACTTCCTATGTAGAACAGGTTGGCTATAACTAGCACTGCTTCCTAAGTGCTAAGATTGATTACAGGCATACACCCAGATCATCACACCCAAATAACTGATATTTGTACATCAAAGCTGGTCCAACCCCTAGTACTATAAAGTACAATTCTTTTTCAGAGTTCAGAAAATATGAGAAAGCATTATGATCTGTTCTTATTTTTATACCAAATATTAACTGTGAGGCTCACCTGTAAATCTCCTTTTTTAAAAAAAGGCACTAAAACTATAAATCTTAGGTTTTAGTGTCTTAGGTTTGTTCCCCCCACCTCACACCTTTTTCCAGACAGTGTTCCTCTGTGTAGCCTTGGCTGTCTTGGATCTCATTCTGTAGACCAGGCTGGCCTTGAACTTATGAGAGCTCTGCCAGCCTCTGCTCCAGAGTGCTGGGATTAAAGGCGCCTGCCACCATGGCCATCTTTAACTTCCTAACAAACCTCTGGGCTTCCAAACTTCAGCTTGCACTTTCAGCATCAGGAGAAATCACAATCAGAAGTTAATAAATATATATGTATAATCATTACATTTGTTTGGAGATGAAGCACACAAAACTTTTAGCACTTTAGACACCTATGTCTATGGTAGAAGCGTTAAGTTTCCATGTGTAAAATGCTGTCCATTTTCTGATGTACCCAAAACTTAGCCAAGAGAAAACACTCTTCCATGCTACAATGATGGGCGCACACTTCTATCAGGTTACACTAACGACTTCATCACATAGGATGAACAGTCTCAAGAACTGTATTAACACAGAACTGTATAAAGCACAGACAAATGACAACAAACAAAACAAGACATGAAGAAAGAGCACCATCATGTCACTCTGGCCGCCATCAGAAACTGTGACAATGCCTGGGGACAGGGCTCAGCTGTCAGGAGCACTTACTGTTCTTCCATGCTCTCCAGCACACACAGCAAGCAAACACTCTACACATAAAGCCAAAGGTTTTAAAGAAGAAACTGTAAGGCATAAAAAAAAAAAGAAAGAAAGAAAGAAAAAGCACAGCAAGTCCCCCTGTTCGTTATCACATTTTTGATGACCGTGTTCACACATATAGAACGAGCAGAGGCCCCGTACTCACTTTGTTTCAATAGTTTTGCTGGCTTTTTCCATGCTTTTCAGGCTCTCTGGAGACCGAAGCTGAAATCTGCAGCTATCATTCATATTCCAGACTGACTCCATTAAGACACCAACTTTAGGAATCCCAGCACTAATTGAAAAGGCAACTGCTCCAGCATGATAGAGGGGGTTATTTCTTAAGCACACCTGGCAGACAAAAGAAAATCACAGTCAGAGTGACAGAACGAACAGTGACCATCAGTTCAAACGTGGGAAAGTGCCTTCCTATGTTTTCCAACACAAACTCACCGGCAACAAGTATATACTGTACCCTTCTCCACCCCAACAAATATCCTTACCGCTAAAGAGCACTGACATCAGCCTGTCTGCTAGGAGTGAATCACTAAACTCACACAGCCAGTGTCAGCCATTCTAGGAAAGGGAAAGGAAACAGAAGAGAAATCAACTATACTTTTCTCTGTTTCATGCCATTTTAAACTTTCTCTTCCTTAATTCTGATGCTCCACAGGCTCTAAAATACCATCTCTTATGGATGCTTCCCTCAGCCTTCAATGGACACTAATCTTTTAAAGGTGTGCAGCTCAGCCTGTATCTCAGCACTCAAAAGGCAAAGGTAGAAGAAATACCTCAGCAAAGCCAGAGTAAGACTCCTAAATAAACAAACAATAAATACTAACTTTGGCATCAGGGGTTTAAGGAAGTTCAATTGTCAATGACCTATAAAATTCTCACTGTTAGCTAAAACAAAATAAAATAAAATAGGACATAGTAAAGGACCTTGCAGAACTAAGGCTATACTCTAAAGCTTAAAAAAAAAAAAGCCAGAGGTTGATTCATGGCAGTTATGGGCAGCTGGCCTCCACAGTGACACTGTCAAGCAAACCACAGCAGTGGCTCAGTTTTCCTCAACAACAACCTCGAGTCATCAACTACAGGTTTTGGCATAAATAAATGCTCTTTAAAGCGAATGTGGAACTTGGAAAAATATCTAGCCAGAAACTTTCAGGAAACATTTGTCCTGTCTGCCACCTTCCACTACAAGCCAAAACCGACTACTGCAGGGCATGCCCCTGCCTCCTCTTAAACATCTCTCCCCTGATAGTTAGTGACTGCACCTACCTAAATTCATACTAAAAACTTTTCTTGCCAGGCATGGTGGGGCATCCTTTTAATATTAGCAGTCAGGAAGCAGGGGCAGGGGCACCTCTTTGAGTTTCAGGAGGCAGAGGCAGGGGCATCTCTTGAGTTGAATGAAGACCAGCCTAATCTGCAAGTTGCAAGCAAGTTCCAGGGCAGTCAGAACTTTCAAGGTGAAACCCCCATTTCAAGAAAATAAATACACAAAACTCCCCACAAACCTATCCCTAATAAACTCCAACTTAGCCTTACTCTAAAAAATAAAACCAATGAAAGCTTAGAGCCCAATAAATGCTCAACAAAAGCATTTTAACTGAAATCAAAACATTATTAACTGAAATTCTTTATTAGCATCTTCTTACAATAAATGTGACTCAAAGAAACAAGTCAAAGTCTGAGTCAGCAGTGTTCAATTAATAGTTGGTAAAGACATCATTCTCAACTATTAAGGTCTATAAATGCAGGTGACCAACAGCTCTGTCATTGTCAGAAAGTCAATGTGTACGAGTCTGTGGCTCCATAAATCTCCGGTTTTCAAACAAAATCTTACTTGTACGTCAAGGTACTCTCCTTCAGTGGTTTGTTCCTTATTTAAAGAGTTCCCTTTGGTCTAGAGCAGTGATTATCAACTTTCCTAGTGCTTCAGCTCTCTCCTATTTGGAGTCAAACCATGTTGTGATGAACCCAAAGTACAAACTTCTTTTCATAACTATGACTTTGCTCCTGTTATGAATCATAATGTAAATATCTATATCTGTGTTTTCCTATGTTCTTAAATGATTGCTGTTAAAGATTCACTCAAACACAACAGTTGAAAACCACTGGGCTAAAGATGGCTCAACAATTAAAAGCATTTATTGTTCCTACAGAGAACCTGTGTTTGGCTCTGAGCACCTACCTGGCTCACAATATTCTGAAACTCCAGATCCAGGAATTCAACATCCTCTCCTGGCCTCAACTGGCACCAGGCACACACATGATGCAATACACACATGCAGGCAAAATATGCATACATACACATAAAATAAAAACAGGCAAGTCTAGAATTACACAGGTCAAACCCGTTTCCTTCTTCAAGCTCCTTAGCCCCACCTTCCCTGCCCGAAGTGACTTGTCACTTGTTCTTTAAACAGCTGCTGTGTCCTGTCTATAAGCTCAGTCACTAATAATTAGTACTCATACAAGAGATACCTTGTTCAAAGCACCTTAGGTAAGGTGCTGAAAACTGAGTCACCTTGTGGAGAGCTGACATTTCTATTTGGAAGATGACAGCTCAGAACAAGACAACCATGGATTGGGGGAGAGGTAAGGAAACAGAGCCTCAAACACAGGAACCAGTCCAGGAAAGCTGGGACTAGGCTTTCTGACATACGGAGTGTAGGGTGATAGGACATTTTAGTGCTGGAGAAGGCGCATGAGGAGGTAGGAAGGCTGTTATGCAATAAAAATCTACACTTGTCCTAAATCCCACCATGACACTCTTCAAGCTTTTCACAGTACAACACTTGATATATGATAAATAAATACTAAATTTTATCATATAAATATCCATTAGGGTCCTTCTGATCTCACACATCAATGTCCCAAAAACTCTTTAATCCTGTGGGTCATCTCATCTTAATAATCAGTAAATATATTAGTAACTACAACTAAAAACCTTTAAAATGTTTTATGATAGTAATAAAATTATAACTATCAAAAGCAGCCAAAATATTAGTGGAAACAATTCATAAGTACCTTTTTGATAATCTCTTTTCAAAGCTCTTTAAGTGTGGATGTGTGTGTCTATGTAGGTCTGTGCTCATGAGTGCAGTACTTGCAATGTCCAAAAGATGGGGGTGCAAGCATCTGGAGCTAAGCTACCAGGAGCCAGGAGCTGGCCAGCAGGTATGACCAAGTCCTTTTACCATGTCTTATGTGCACGGTGTTATGGGTGCACACATGCCATGGTGTGCATATGCAGATCAGGGACTTGGTACAACTGTTTTTCTCCCTCTACTCTATGGGGGTCCAGATTCAAACTCAGTCACCAGGTTAACAGAAAGCTGAGCCATCAACAACCCATTTTTTTTTTTTTACTAAACTCTTACTAGCTTATCTTCTCCTTCATTCAATTTGCTGTATACAGAATTCAGAGATAATCAACTACACATAGATAAAAGGGACATGAGGCCTGCAAGAGACGCCCGCACTTTGAATATGTTAGAAAATCGCTTTCTAACATACTATCTCAGAGCCCTAAAACACCAATATGTAGAAATAAATGCAGGGATCTGACACAACCTCTTACTGACAATACTCCACAGAGCAGACTTTCAACCTGCTCACCTCGAAGACTCCCCTAGGATGTCACCTCATAGACATGCCCGGCCTTACTGCTAAGACAACCTCAACCAACACTCTTACAAGGCTCTGCAATGGAAAAGCACTAAATAACTCTTGAAGGTAGTAGGCTAATAAGGAAACCCTGCTCCACAGGAAAACTCCTACAGACATGAGTCAAGATCTACAGAACGTCACTTCTCTGAGAGAAGGCTGACACAGATCCAACATGCTAGCAACCCAGAACACTGGCTAGCAACACTCACCTACAGAAAGGCTTGTTAAGGGGGACTGCTCCACAGGGGAGAATGATTGTTTTAAAGACAGCGGTTTAGACAGGCTCCACTCTAACCACTTACCTGAGTTCCAACAGTGATGTTTGGCATGGAGGAAATACCAGCGCTGGATTTGGGCTTTTTATTTTTTGCTCTAGCTTTCTCTAACATTTTCTTCCTTTGACTAAAAGGAACGACACCCCTGGAGGGGAAAAACATAAATGGGTCAAAAGGCAGAAAAGCGGTCCATTAAGGAAATCTAAAGTTAGCCACGTAAGTAAGTACTGCTGGTGCATGGCTTCTCAACAATGTCTCTCAGCTCGGTACTAACCTGCAACTCCTATTTATTTACGCCTTGCTCATAAACTTTATTAGTAAACAGCTGCATCCAGTTTTATTCAATCTTCAATAAATTTTATTCAAATTCTATAGAAAATACAACCAACGTTCTCTTTACAATTAACTTTTCCTACAAATAACTATTGGTAACCCCTAACAAAGATTACCTTTAGAGCCTTATTAAATATATATATGTATATGTATATATATACACACACATATGTATATATGTATACATATAAAGACTTGAAGAAAAATGCATGCAATGAAATTTTAAAATAATATACCTCATAATTTACAATTGTGTGAAGAAAGGATTAAAACTACCTGTAAATATTAGCCGTAGTTATCTGCAGATAGTAGTGGTCTGTGTAATTTGTTCTACTTTGTGCTCTCAGGAAACTTACTAACACGGTTGCTAAGCATACAGTGTTTGCAAACAGTCTTCTCAGTTTTTCAATGGAACTAAAAGGGACGGTCCTTCCAGGGTCTACAAAGCACTGTTGTTGCAATGACCTCATGATGGATGGCATTTTTCTCTTCAAAGCTGCTTTCGATGTAGGAACAATATTTTATGGAACTTACCACCAATATAAATTATTCTCAAGCTGGGCGCAGGTATAAAGAGCACAGCAGTGTAAAGAAACTATCCGTTCTCCTTGAAGTTCAGAGTAAGTCTGTGCTGTGTGTTCTAACTTAGAAGCCACAGAACTTAATGTTTCATCCACCCATGTAGCAACCTAAGGAAGATGATAGGAGGCGTAAGTAAGAGCTGTTGCCAACACCAGAGCAAGGTACAATGTATATTCTATCAACTCAAGGCCTAACATGCTTGGAGTTCAATACAACAAAAATAAAATACTTCAGAAAATTTTCCTGGGGACTGGAGAGACTGCCCAGTGAGTAAGAGCACTTCCTGCTCTTGTCGAGGACCTAGATTCAGTTCCAGCACCGCATGGAGCCCGACAACTGTCCCTAACTCCAGTTCTAGGAGCTCCGACACCTTCCTCCTGTGATCACCACTGACACATGTGCAGGCACTCATATACATCAAAGACTACTACACTTTACTCCCCTATAATCAAACAATTACAATTTTAGAATTTTTAATACAATTTGATTGCTTTAAAGCAGGCTGCTCGTCTGACGTGTAATTCCAGGCTACAGGCATGCCCTGAACATCCCTACTCTCAGCTGGAGTGGAACATCAATACAGTTTCAACCAGGCTTTCCCAGCTTAAGCCCCTTCTCCTGTCTCTTAATCACTTTCCTTTCTAGCTTTTCTTGGTTATTTTCTTCTTACCTCAACTATGGAAAGCCACTTTCAACATACACAACCTAGCAGGATGGCTGGGGAAAGTGCTGGCCCTTAAACCTACAAGTTCAGTCAGCAGACCCCACATGCTGATCTGAAGAGGACTGCCCCTCACATGCTGTCCCTCCCACCTCCACACATCGCCATGCGTTCACACACAACTACAGTAAGCAACTTTGAATTATGATATACACTAGCCAGCATCAAGACTAAGAGGCAGGATTATTGCTGTAAATGTTCAAAGGCTTTTATTATGGACCTATGTCAGACTAAAAGAAGATGAAATGAGGCAGAGAAAGCAAGCCCACAGCTTTAAGTGGGAACTGTCCATCAATGCAAAAGTGGTCCCTACCTTGTTATTTTCAGTAGCTACGGTTGCTCTTATGCTATTTGCAGACAGGAGGACTATCTTCTCATTGGTCAACCCCAAAAACGTTGCTCGTGGATGATGCAATGAAGGATTCTTTGAAAGCATAAGAAAAATGATGATTACTTCTCGTGTAGACATGCAGAGTCATACATTTCAAGGCTTACTGTAACAAAGTACCTGGGCATTTCTGTAAGGCTCAGATTCACTCCACTTCCACTGATAAAGTTCTCCTTTATTGCTGACAGCGAGAAGCTCAGAATACAGAGCCCCAATGCAAGTAAATTTTGTTCCATCCTATAAAATAAAAATAAAGCAAAACTGTGAATACAAAAATTGCCAAATTCCTTGATTTGGACACAGCTTTTAAATCACTGCAGAAATCCAGAATGCTTACATAAGCACATACAGCACAAGCTAGAGCAACCCTCCCAGCCCTTGGCTCCCTTTCACAAACTCTCCTTCAGCAATGCTGGCCTGCTTCCTGTTTCCAGACAGATGTCCACCAGGACACCACAGTAGCACTTGCTGTTGTCTCTACCTTTGCTCTCTCCTCCAAGTCTGTGAAGAGACTCTCACCAGTGCTCACAGCCTAGCTCCCACCCTGCCATCTTCTCAGTTCACACCATATGTCCCAGCCCAGGGCTTTTACCAGTTTATCTCACACAAATGAAAGACCTTGTTCACCACTGTAACCCCCAACAGTCCACAGGAAGTCCTCAGTAAAGGTGCTAATGAAGGGGGGTGGGGAGAGTAGCAGTAAGATTCCTTCCCTGCGGACACTTCCACGTGTGTCCTGCTGGCACATTGGTTTTGTGGTAAAAGTTCATTAACTTTTAAGATGAAAGACATACAATAAATTAGGGTGCAACTATATCAACAGAAAAAGCAATGACTGTAAATATGATTTTTAAATGTAAGACAATGACTGAGTCCAGAAACCTTAAACTTCCAAGAACAGAATCTTATCTGGTCAGATAAGCTCCACTGCTGACCTAAACTTGGGGTTCCAAACAACAGGTTGTACCTCAAAATTTACAAAAAGATCACTGATTTTCATCTTATTGGATCTGCTCTAACTACTTCCACTTCAAGTCACCCTATAGATGGCACCTGAAGGATGATACTCAATACAATTTCCATTCTTCACTCACCACAGCCCTCTTCCTGCTCTTCTTGTAGGGCTGCACTGTGTCTTACCTTCTCTACCTCATTCGCACCTCTCAATCCTTTAGTAAAAATTAAATATAATGAACGGCGTCAACAAATGGGAATCCAAAACCTAGGTCCACCTTTTAAAGCAACCTGGGGTCAATTATGTTTCTCTAAACCTATTTTCACATCTGAGATGACTGTATTTTAACAAATATTGGATGGGGACAGAGGAACTACTATGCAAAGCATATGTCACAAGTTCTTCGTCAGATTTAGCCATGTCCAGGACACTCCCCACTTCACCTTCCAGCATAGCCTTACCTCTGCTGTTAGACAATGAAAGCACCTCTCTAACTTCCTGAGTGCCCTCCATCTCTAAACAAAGACCCCCTACCTTGTCTACAGGCCACACACACAGACACACTCTAAACACTGCCTCTTCTTCTCCCCCTTTCCCCACAACCAAGGCACGTCCTTCAGCGTCAGCCTCGTGGTAAAGTGAACTCGTACTTATGCTATTTCATCTTGTGAGGTTTCTGAAACAAATACAATAGTACTTCTAGTTGCCAAATGGATCCCCTATAATCTATCAACCTATTTTCTATAAAATGCATGGTGGCATAAACCTCTAGTCCTAATGCTTGGGTAGGAAAATCCAGAGCTCAAGGCTAGCCTGAGCAACAGAGCTACTGTGCCCTGGTACAGGCCCCACTCTGCTACAGGCCCTCTCTTTTTTAAGTCAGTAGCAGGTTTCTCCCATTTCCTTACCACACCATCATCAGTCCATTTTGTCCAACTGTCCCCACTGTCCCCTAAGGCTATACCATCAGCCTCACCAAATTTTGAAATATGGTGTCCATGTTATCTATAGAATTCTCTGCTGACATTGTTTATTTTTTAAAAGTAAACAGAACTGTGATATAATAAACATAATTTAACATAGGCCTAAGCATAAGGGTTAAGAAAGAGAAGTACTGAGAAAAAAGTAAAAAGCCAATCACACTCAAAACCATGAGTACGGTTTGAAACTGACACATATCCAAATTGGTGGGTAAAGCCCCTAAGGGACAGACCCATCTCCCACAAGGCCCACATCATCTGCAGTCCCTACCCTACCGATGGTCCACTGTCCACCATCTAACAGTGGACCTCACCTACTGATGGCCCACTGTCCACCGTCTAACAGTGGACCTCACCTACTGATGGCCCACTGTCCACCGTGTTACAGTGGACCTCACCTACTGATGGCCCACTGTCCACCGTGTTACAGTGGACCTCACCTACTGATGGCCCACTGTCCACCGTGTTACAGTGGACCTCACCTATTGATGGCCCAGTGTCCACTGGGTTACAGTGGATTTCACATTCTTCTCTTCCTTTTCTCTCATCAGTCTATCAACTAATCAAGGAACACTGCCCTTGTCAAATTCCTCGCAGTCTTCCTTCCTATGGACCATACTTTGGTTAAGGTCTCCTCATTTGATCCAACAATCTTCCATGCTCAAACTGGCTAGATTTTCCCTTTTCTGTTCCTCTAGTTCTCTCATGATTCCAACAGTGTTCACTTCTTTAAAAACAAACAAAACCTTACCACCCTTATCACAGACCTTCTTTAGAGACTCTGATGAACCATTAGTCACTGAAGAACATTACCTTAATTCCTTGGCAAGTTGACCCTCAACCATCTACAATCTATTCCATCCTACCATCTCTACTTAGTAAATTACAGCAGCAATTTTGTACGTTTACTGTTCTACAAACATACTATAAGCTTTCATGACTCAGAATCCATGCATGATTATGGAAATGTCAGATCCTCTGTGAAGCTTTTCTCCAGACTCTAAAATGGAATTAGTCATTTCCCATTCAATCCCCACAGAACTTTCTCCACCCCTTCAGTTTAGCAGCAATGCTGCTAACACATCACACTCTATGGAAGGGCCCTCAATGAGCTCTACCCTACTATAGGCCATGACACATGGCACATCAACCAAATGCAGGGCGAACAAATGGAATGACGTCATCATGCTACCCTGAAGGAACCATCCTAACTGCAAAAGTACAATGACTTCCTTATTAAACAATGACTTGCGACATACATCCTTCCATGATGGCCCACGGTTCACCAAGGCAAGTCAGCCAGCTGGGCTCATCAGGACCTGAAAATCTGCTACATACGGACCAACGCTGATGAATGGCGCAATTAACCAGCCTAAGGAAGGGACCGAAAGGTCACTGAACACGTACAGTATGCAGTACATACAGTGGTGTGATCAGGAGAGTCTGCTGTGCCACTCGGTCAGCTGTGGCTCTCCGCCTCATCTTCTTTTTCCTAACAACATCCCTTTTTTAATGCTTCTTTTCTGTGGTTCCTGTCTTATTTCACTCCTTGCTGGACTGGTATTCATTCACCTTGAACAGATGGCAATCCTCCTGAGGACTGGGAACATAGGCATGTGCCGTACACAATGCCTGGATGGAGCTAACACTTCATGGACATTTCTTAGAGATTTCTAAATGTCAACAAAACAAACTTCCATTTCTAAAACTTTGCCTTCATGTTTATCCACATGTAAACCAAGGCAAAGATGAAGCAGTGTGGCCAATAACCATGTTTCAGTAGCAGCTGACCTCTCTAAGAAGCAGTTATTACAGGCCAGCCTCCTCTCTCCGCCACTGGACACAGCACATGACTTCATATGTAAAGAGCTGCTAGCAATAAACAAACTATTTCCCCTAACTTTTCTGAAAACCTATCCAGAACAGTAAGAGACAGAACTGCTAATGAACAGTGCTGCTCTGCAGATCGCTTCTGTGCTCCTCCCATAAAACACCACTCAGCCCTTCCTTCCTGGGAGCTTAGCACATGAAGAACAGAAGCAGCCTTTAAATCTAAACCGTGTGTGTTGTCAGAGGACAAAGCAAAGTTTTTATGTTTAAGTGAGTTTTACTTAAGAGCTGTGTAACTTATTGCACGTCTTTGAGGCTTCAACATGACATTCCAGCATATCACAGTCAAAGGGTTGTCATGGTTGAGCGGACTCAAACTTAGCTGACACCACTTATTAATTACAGTCCTCTAGTGGAAGTAACACGGTAGATGTTTATCCATGTGTTTGTATGTGCCACTTTACACCTGTGTCTTCCATTCACACATCATCTATGGCAGCCGACTTCATTCTGTCTCAGAATGTCTGACTTTTCTTTTCTGAAGACTCCCCATTTAAGTGAAATTACGTAGTACACATGTTTCTAACTGTTTCACTTAGCCTACTTTCCTCTAATTCTATCCCTATTGTGACAAACAGGATATTTTGTTGGCTATCCACTCCCATGTGCATGAGTGTATATGAGTGTGTGTGTGTGTGTGTGTGTGTGTGTATTACTTACATGCCATTAACAGACATTGTTTCCCATATTGTGGTTATTTGTCAGTTGCACACCCCTTTACAAGATGATGTCACCCCCTCCTAGCACATCTTCCTGAAAGAGTGTACAGCCTGTTGAACTCTATGCACGAATACGTACTGTGGTACACAACCATCCACAAGGATAAACACAATAAATTAATCAAATGGATGAACGTAAAAAAATAAACGAGAGTGAATTAGGTAATTCCCTAAAATTAAAATGAGATATCCACTTTTTGACCTCAAAAGAAACTGATTCTATTTCCTCCTTAGGAACCCTAGTCAGACTTGGCTTCATCGCTGACCAGAACACTAACAAACCTCATGAGCACTGACAACGACAAGTTTTCTCATCAATCTAAAGTGCTTAAAAGTTTACAGCAAATAAACAGTAGAGACAGCTCAGAAGTTAAGAGATCTGTCTATCCTTCTAGAGGACCCAGGTTCGATTCCCAGCACTCCCAGCATCTAACAACTTTCCAACACCCTCTTCTGATTTCCAAGAAAACCAAGCAAGCACATAGTACACAAAGTGTGCAGGCAAATATTTGATACACATAAAAAGTCAAAAAAGAATAAATTGTTCAGACATTAGCTATAAAATTCCAGTGGCTATAGTATACAAACTCAAGATTACCTTTTCCTATGCTGATAAACAAAGAATGTAGAAACACACTATCCTATGAAATGCAAGAGCTACCAAAATTTAAAAAAAAAAAAAATCTTACCACAGTAACAAAAAAGTTACATTTACAGAGTATAATTTGTACCAGTGGTTTTAATCTGTCTCTTGCAATAGACTTGATGGGCTTTTTTGTCTCGTTTGGTTTTAGGGGGGTTTTGGGGGGGTTTTTTTGGGGGGGTGGTTTTTAAGACACTGTTTCTCTGTATAGCCCTGGCTGTCCTGGAACTCAGAGATCTGCCTGCCTCTGCCTCCTGAGAGCTGGGATTAAAGGCGTGTGCCATGGGCCACCGCCTGTCTTAGACATGGAGTTTATGAGAAAAGGTTTAGTAATCAGTACAGAGCTGCTATGCAGCAGCATCAGTCACTAAACCCCTGGGACACAGAGGGTAAGTAAGGTGGGCCCGCATTCTCCATTTGTTCTGGAGGGTTAGCTGGAACACAACATTCCCCACTCTCCTGAGCTGGGGACTCCAAGGCCCTCTCCAGAGCCTCAGTTCTCAGCCAAAGGTAGTTGTAGCAAATACCAAGTGGATCCCAATCCTGTTCTGCTCCTGCCAACTCACTTCCTTAAACCCCCTCAAGTGTTCCCCTCAAACCTTTCACTCAGGAATCACAATCCTTAACCAATCTGGTGAAAACAAAACCACGAGAGCTCTACCAACCAGCAAAAGGCATGAGACCCAGAGCCATGACATCCTGGTTAGGGGGAGGAGAGGGAGAGAGGCAGAAGGAAGTGGAGAAAAGGGGGGGGGGGGGAGAGAAGAAGAAACCAAGAAAAGGAAAGGGAGGGCAGGAGAAGGGCAGGGAGGGAGAGAGGGAGAACAACAGAATGGTTTAGACGTTCTCCCATCCAAGAAGGAACCAGGGATGTTTCCAGTGCTGTGTTAAGGACTAAGAGAGTACAATTCAGGCCAAGTCTGGTAGCTGCCAATAAAAGCAGTCCAAAGTCAAGGATTAAAAGTGCACACCCCTCTTGCATTCATTCAAGTTTCCCACAAGACTATGTAAGCAAAAGCATAGTAATTGTATTAAGATTGGTAACTATAAAAAACATAAGATATGGAAGTTTTAATATCCTTCCAAATTTGAGTTCTAAGAAATGAAAACTAAATTCAGGTCATACTCTTTATCTGCTAAGGATTAACTTCCAAGCTGTACCGACACCCTTTCCCCTCCTTAAGACAGGGTCTCATGTGGCCCAGGCTGGCCTGATTCTCCTGCTTCCCAAACACCAGAATCAGAGGTGTGACCCAAAAATCCAGTTTATTTATGCTTAAGTCCCACTCAGCCATCTGTGGAAACAGGGAGGGAGGGAGGGCACTGTTGTTAATGTAAGAAATCCGTGGATTTCTAAAAAAGCCTGTGAAACAGGACACCGGAGCACACACACCATCAGCAGACTCCAACATGACAGAGATGATCTACCAATACCAAATCAATTTCTCCAATCTAGGCTAGGCACCTTCTAGAATCTACTTCTGGCTCTATTTTCCTGGCACTCCGCCCCTCCCTCCCTCTCATCTGGCCTACTACTTTGTCTGCTACCTTAGCATCACAGGGTCTGTCAAAAACTTCATAAATGGAAATCCATAGCCCTCCTCTCGTCCCTCCATGCACCCTGCATCAGTGCGAGAGCGTGCCCTGTAGAAACTAGGGTCCATTTGACGTTTCAAACCGGGCAGAGTCAATGTCTCCCAAAGAATGCAACAATTATTAAAGTCGTGAGCAGCAGGAAGATGCCCTGGAGATTTTAAATGTTCATGTGTTGCTGAGACTACCAGCCCAATCCTGATTCATTTCATCAAGCAACGCACACGTGGCGCCTGGCTCAGGAATGCACCAGATCTCTAGTGGTCTGTTTCTAAACAAAGGGCAGACGAGCACTTTAAAACTGATGCCTCTTTTCAACAGTCCTATAAAAATCTCAAACAACAAAACAGAAATGCTTTATTGGAGGGAATGATTGTTAGTATACTACTTGAATGAAAAGGTATAAACTTTTCCCAAATACCTTATCAGGCCACCATTGTAAGTCTTCTCCCAAAGACACTGGACTTTGAACAGGGGTGTTCTTCTTATCCGGGTTTGGCTCTCCCTCTTTGCTGGTAGAGCCCCTTTCGTTATCAAACGAGGCTCCATCAAGCCACCGTCGCTCCCGCAAACGTAGAACAGATTCCCGCTCCCGCAGAAGCTCAGAGTCTCTCTCTAAGGGAAGAAGGAGAACTGGTATGCAATCGGGTCACACCAGTGGGATAAAAGTAAGCCACTCTAGTCCACACCCTGCAGGACGAAGCTAACAGCACTTTATCTACGCAAAATGCACAGTCAGTTTCTAACTAGGCTGACACGAAACATTCAAACATTAGCCCTTCAAGTGACTCCAGGAAAGTTATAAACCAGTATTTTTTTGAAACTATGTAGAGGCAGTCCAATGTTTTTAGAAGATTTATTCTAAGTTTGATTTGGTGGGCATTTCTAATGGATTTAAAGATCTGGAATTATATTATTCATATGAAATTACTATTTCATATTTCATATATTCACTAAAAATATTTAGTATAAGGTTGATTTATACATTTTAAAGTTCATAAATTAGAATTTCAAAGCATTAAATACATATAAGCAAATTGGGCTGGTTAGTTTCTATGTCAACTTGACACAGGCTAGAGTCATCTGGAAAATGACCCCATAGAGAATTTTCCCTAACTAGTAGTTGCCATGGAAGGGCCCAGCCCATTGTGGGTGGTGCCACCCCAGGTAGGTATGGTCCTGGGTGCTGTAAGAAAGAAGGCTAAAGGAGTCCTGGGAAACAAACCAGAAAGCAGCACCCTCCACATCCTCTGTGTCAGTCCCTAGCTCCAAGTTCCAGCCTTGCTTGAGTTCTTGGGCCTGACTTCCCTCAGAGACTGCAATATAGAAGTGTAATCTGAAATAAACCCTCTCCTCCCTAAACTGCTTTTGGTCCTAGTGTTTTACATCAATAGCAGAAATCCCAACTAAGGCACAAAAAATAAATCCTCAAGGTCTGACTTTTAAATGAAAAAACAGAAAAACTTAAATAGGTTGAACTATAAATGTTAGGATACAGAAAAAACTTTTGATAACTCAAGTCCTTGTTAAAGATAAATTTACAGAATGGTTTTATAAATAAAGCATTTAAAATGTTTTGAGAAACAGACTTTTTTTTTAAGAGGGGACAGAATTTTCTAAAGTCTTTTTATACTTTCCTAAAATCTGACCTCAAATTATATAAAGCCACATTTACAGTTGTTTGAAAATTACTTTTTAAAATTGTCAAACTAGTCAGGCGTGGTGTAACTCGCGCACCTTCCTCTCCTGCCCCAGGAGGCAGGGGAAGCTGGAGCTCTGATTTCAATGACAGCCAGGGCTACACAAAGAAACCCTGTCTTGAAAAAAATAAACAATAAACAATAAATAAAATACTAATATGGTAAAGAGAAACTTCCAGGATTTTTAGAATACAGATTAGAGAGAATCCACAGCTGAAGCAGACAACCCCAGCGCATGTGAGGCTAGACCTAGACCAGAGGAGCTAAAGGGAAAGCACTCGCCAGACACATGGGAGGCTTTGGTTTCCAGCCCCCAACACCACTAAAACATCAAAAAACCTGCCATATTGCCAAGGCCAAAGTGGTGTGCTTGCTATTCCTTATGATTCAAATTAAAAATATCTACATAGAATAACTTAAGAAACAGGTATTTAGGAGTTGCTAATGTTAGAAAATAAATATTTAGTTGGGCAGTGGTGGCGCTCGCCTTTAATCCCAGCACTTGGGAGGCAGAGGCAGGCAGATTTCTGAGTTTGAGGCCAGCCTGGTCTACAGAGTGAGTTCCAGGACAGCCAGGGCTATACAGAGAAACCCTGTCTTAAAAAACAAAACAAAAAAAAAATTGAAAATTCAATAACTGACAGTTTTAAAGCAATTCAAGTGTGCATTTACCTTAAAAAGTCCCAGCTACTACATGTTCACATGTTAAAAGGTCCACAGATGTGTTATTTTTAAAACTCAACTTCTAAGTACCAAGTATATGTAAGGAAGACCAGCCTTAGCACAACATGGCATCTTTTCTAGCTTACTAATAACTGGTAACTATAGCTTATTCTGTCTATTATTTAGATAAAGCAGTTTTGAACTCTGGAAAGCATAGATAGATAGATAGATAGATAGATAGATAGATAGATAGATAGATAGATAACCAAGCTAACTCAGAATCATAACGTAAGCTAAAACTTACATAAGCCCACCAGAGGTTGGCTTAAATGGCTCAAAATCTGCACTGTATGCCTTTTAAATATTTCGGGCTTGTACAAATAGCACATGAATAACCTAACATGTCCATCTTTCCATTTAATAAGTTTTTTATACTTCACTATCACGTCTACTCAATATTTAAAATGAGCATGATTGCACTGTTTTAATCAAGTTAAAAAGTTTATTTTTCTGAATGCTGCATGTCGTTGAAAATTACAACTCCACTTCTGGTCCAGTAGCCATCCCACAGGGGAGACATACTTCACAGACCACAGCCTCCGCTATGTGTTACCATGGTAAAATCTAAGCAGTACCCCAACCGCTGCTCTGCAATGACTTCAGCCTACTGGAAGATCTAAATTCAGACACAGGTGAGTTTGTCACTAGCTTTCCAGGCAGCCAGCCCACAATCAATAGAAATAAATGCAAAATTACCTCGAGATGAGCCTAGCCTAGAGAGCGATGAACGACGAAAAGAAGGGTAACCAAAATAGCTAATGTCCTCAGAAAACATGGCATCAGCATCAATAATGACACTCGGGTGGGCAGAGTGAATGTCAGCATCAAGAAGAGACATAAGATCTTCTACAAATAAAGACAAATAACAAAAACATGTAACTGAAGCATCTACAGATAATGCAACCACAGACCACAAAAAGATCTCTAAAAATTAAAATACATTAAAACCAGAGACCTGGGAGGGGGAGTGTCCCCCAAGATCTAGGATATAAAATGAACATGAGAAACACAGACGTTAAGGATGAACAGCATGCATAACCGCTGCAGGGGCTACTTACTAAATTAAAGAGCACTTTTAAGATATGATACTCAATGACATCATAGAAATACAGATGAAAATAAATGCAGTTCATTCAGTAAGTACCAATGTTCAGCAAAGATATCAAAAAACAACATCCTACATGTCAGCCAGGGATTAAATCTATGCAATGCCATATCTTAATTAGGATCAAATCAAATCCACTGAGTAGAAATAGTTCCCCTTAAATGGGACATTAAGAATCAAACTGTCTAGCTTCCACATGACAATCATCATCAGCTATAAACTCCCGACCTCAGGCAAAGGAGCACCCAAGCAGGAGGAGCGGCAGGAGAGCAGGCACCGACCTCCCGGCAGGTACGATTCGCTGGCTGTGTCGTCACCGTCGTCTCCATCCTCGTCATCCCGGCTCAGTAAATTATTCACAGCAAGGTTGACATCAAGATTTGTTCTCTGAAGTTCTCGAATAATGACACTTCTTGATTTGCCTTGTAAAACAACTTGTGCCTAAAATAAACAAAGAATAGTGTTACACTAATATTTTCTTATTTACTGAAGTTAATCTTCTAAGTTGATAAAGAAAGAAAGCACACTTTTCAACCCTGAGCTCAGCCCCACCTCGCCCTCACCTGCCTTCGTAGTTAAGGTTCTCAAAGCACACACCTGTGAAATCAGCTCCTCAGGAATGACAGATGCCGGAATAACTGGCTGCGGCTGACTGCCCAGAAGTCCAGACCCCCGATCCCGTCCAGTCCGAATGACTCGAGTCTGTCGTCGGGAATCACGGGCTCCAGCAGACGACCGACCAGAGGAGCCTCCCCCACTTCCACTCACTCCAGAACTCCAACGACTTCTAAATATTGAAGAATTTTTAAAATAAAATTTTTTAAACCATTCGTTCTTTAAAGTCATTTGAGTCTCATTCTTGTACATTAGCTATCTAGTTAAAATTATGGAACAAACTTTTTTTAAAAACTTTCTAAACTTTGTAATATTTAAGTATAAATTCACTTTTAAATAATAAATACAATATTACTTCCACCTTGTTTAATATCTGCACACAGAGAGGGGCATGGTAGTGTTTCCTTGTAATCCTATTCAGGAGATATTAAAGTCCAGCCTGGACTACATAATAGTGAGACCCTACCCAAAACCAAAGGGCAGGCAGGGGCAGGTCAGAGAAGACGGCTGAGTTCAGAGCTAGGAGGAGCCCCAGACTTTCTTGGCTAGCCTCACTAAGGTCAGTGCCCTGCTGCAGACTCGCCAGACAAGAGTGACTGAGGAAAAGGCCTGACACAGACCTTTAGCATCCACACAACCTACAAAGGCACATGCACACAAACACCCCCACACACGTGCAGACCGTGGGAGAACCACACCAATGAGTGTAAAAGAAACACATTAACCAGAGCAACTTCATGTCCCAGTATACCTGGAAAGAGACCCTGCCTCAAAGAAGTAGGCAGAGAACAATACAGGAGGACACCTGATGACGGTCTCCTGTCTGAGCACATGTGGAGGCATAAGCACCCCGTACAGGTAAATACACCCCATACAGGTAAATACCTGCTAGCTTTTACATTCCAAAGCCCAAGGTGTATTAGTTCAGATGAAATCCTAAAGGACTACAGCGCTCAAGCCAATCAAAAGAAGCTTATGCCTACCACCTTATTTGTTAAACAGCAATTACAGATTTTTGACAGTTACAAATCCTTTTCTAGCCTTACTATTAAACACAGACTCTCTTCTCCCAGGTAGATGGGCTCTTATTTCCAACCTGGTATGAAATAAATTAACAAAAACAATAGGAAATTTTTGAACTATCTCCCAGTACAAGTAGTAAGGACTTATTAATGTAACAAGCATCAGCAGCTAGCCATCTAGTAATCTTTAGTCCACAAAACTGAAGAACACAAAACACGAAGAAAAAGAACTCTCAAAGGAGCACTACAGTCCTAAGATGACCAATGCTACAATAACTGATATACACAATCATCAAGATATTAAAATCAATGAGCAAAAGTATGAGGAGAAATCAGGTATTAATGTACTTAAGCTGAGCGTAATAGCCCACACCTTTAATCCAAGCACTCAGGAGGCAAACTGTCAGATACGAGACCTCTCAATACCACATGCACCCAACATTACTCAGTAAAGAGCTGGGCTATTTCTACCAAAATTACATAGTCTCTATTCAATCAATGCTGGACTCAGGGACAAATCTAAGCACTGTGCCCTGTAACAAGGTCTTCAAACTCAAACTTGTGATGCTGACCAAGCAAAGTCTGAGAAGCGCCCTGAAGATGAGACCAAGAGCATAGCACCAACCACCTGCCAGATGCTAGGACGCACAACCCACCGGGAATGGCCAATCCTTAAGCTTACAGAGCAGCCAATGTGATAGGTTAAGTGACAGGGTCTCACTCTACTGTCAGGCTGACCTCAAACTCAGGACCCTACTGTCCCCCAGGCTCTGGGACTCCAAGTTTTTTAAGACTAAATTATTTCAGGATGAAAGGATGAATTTTAAATCCATAATATTAGGAACAAATGCCACTATAAAAGTGAAAAGCAAACAAGGAAGAATGAGCTTTGCTGTGAAGGGTCAGATGGTTACTAGCTATGCTTTAGGGACTATATAATAAGCAGGGTCAATCTCTGATGACCAACAACTCCATTGCTGTAACACAAAAGCAGCCACCAGTGGGAAGTACAACTCAGCCATAGCTCTGGAATTGCCTTGCAAAACCCCCAACTCAACAAAGAAATGTTTATCTTTGAGCAAAGTATTATTTGATGCATACTACAGATAACAGTTACTTTCTTAAATAAGTGTATTGTTCCAGGCTTATCAAATGGAATCATTTTGTTCTTATGTTATTCCCAGAATTCTTTAACACACACTGTATGCATTGGGACTGTGAATATGTAGGTCAGAAAGAAGGCATTTGCTTGTAATATGCAAGGCATGGATTTGATCTTCCTCTCTGCAAAATATAAAAACATGTTTTACTAAAGCTCAGGTTGTGTTTCCTGTCCTAAACTAAAGGACACACAAAACAATCTGAAGATTATACCTACGAAGACAAACCAACTTCCTCTAATCTATTTTAGTTCAGCATAAAGACATATAAATTAAGCATTTTGAAATCTCAATTCTGGTGGTGATTTGGATAGGAATGGCCCCCACAGACTCATGTGTTTTAAACGCTGGGCTCAGGGAACGGCATTATTAGGAGGTGTGGCCTTCTTACAGGAAGAGTGTCACTGTAGAAGTGGGCTTTGAATCTTCTATATGCTCAAGTCTGGCTAGTGTAACACGGCTTCCACCTGGCTCTCTTGGATCAAGAGGTAGAACTCTTGGCTACCATGTCTGCCTGCATGCTGCCACAATTCCTGCCATGATGATAACGAACTAAACCTCTGAAACTCTTGTAAGTCAGCCCCAATTAAATGTTTGCCTTTATAAGAGTTGCCGTGGTCATGGTGTCTCTTCACAGTGATGGAAATCCTGAGACAACTCCTAATATCTAACTTTTATTTTGCCTACCAGTTCACACTGTATATAATATTGTTCTCTCTTAATTATTTTAAAGCCAGCAACCACATGGTGGCTCACAACCATCTGTAATGGGATCCGATGTCCTCTTCTGGTGTGTCTGAAAGCTACAGTGTACTCATCATATACATAAAATAAATAAGTAAAATCTTTAAAAAA
>NW_021604565.1:14942923-14955417 GCF_004785775.1 Grammomys surdaster
TAGCACTTGGGAGGCAGAGGCAGGCGGATTTCTGAGTTCAAGGCCAGCCTGGTCTACAGAGTGAGTTCCAGGACAGCCAGGGCTACACAGAGAAACCCTGTCTCGAAAAACAAAACAAAAACAAAACAAAAAAAAAAAAATTTTTTTTTTTTAAAAAGCAATTTCAACTGCACTTAAGTTATTTTTGTCAGCCTCTGAATACTACATAATTTGACTGAACAGGCATCTTTTGGTCATTAACCAGGTGTTTTCAGACATTTTGGTCATTGAGGAACCGAAGTATAGCTGGACACGGTGCTGTACATCTTTAATCCCAGAAATTGGAAGGCAGAAGAAACCCAATCTCTGGGGCTTCAAGGCCAGCCTGGTCTACATAGGGAAGTTAACAACAGCCAGGGCTATGTAGAGAGACCCAATCTCAAATTCCAAAAAATGAACCAGAGTATAAAATGAATAAAAGTGCATGCCTAGAATTTAAAAATGACTCCTTTAATTTAACTTCAACATAAAATGATAGAGGGGGAAGAGTTGGGGTTTCTTGTTGCTGCTGCTTTAAAACACACACACACACACACACACACACACACACACAAACACACACTACCAGATTTGGATATCAAAAAGAAGTAACCTTAGATTTCTATAATTCATAATTAATGGCCAAATACAAACTTTAAACTTTCAAATGACACCACAGCAGGGAGTGATACTGTGAAATCTGGGTTCTGTAATCGGTTTGCATTGGTTATTTTTATCACAGGGGCACAATGGGCTAGCTCTGACCCCTGTTACGATAATACTGATATGCTCAGTCACAGCACAGACCAGGGTGTCTGCAACTGGACCAACTTACCCCAGAGTGTTGCCTGCCAGTCTGCCCAGAGTCTCAGAACCTGAGAGAAACCACGGGGAGTCACTTGTCCTTCCCGGCCTAGAAGTCCTCCCTGTCCCGGAGCTGCTGTTCAGTTTTGACCTAAGGAAAAATCAAGACAAAACCATCACACGACAGTTTCAAGCCGTAGACAGTACAGCTCCAGGCCTGCTACTCTGCAGGGCATCGGCCTCCCAAGTCCGGGCTATGCCGACCGGCCGGCACGGCACCAGCTGAGCTGCCTCCCATCCCTGCACTCCTCCCCGGTAGAAACTGATCAGATTTCAAATATACATAAAATAGTAATAAATTTCTGTTATATTTTAAAATTAATCATGTTTTTCTTAGAAACAACCAAGCAGAATTCAAATCTTATGAAGCATTATCCTTTAATGCACTATAATTTTTAAAGACCAAAATTTGAAGGAGGAAAAAACTTTACTGCTTTCAAAATGAGTTCCTTGATTTCTAACTATCAGAGACAAACATGATATGTAAAATCATTTCAGTCAGGGAAGCATACAAGCACACACCTATATACCAGCTACTCAGAAAGTTAAAGCCACAGAACCTCTGAAGCACACAAGGTCAACACCAGCCTTGAGAGCAGGGCAAGGCCTGTGCCATCTTGTACCATAGCCAACCACTGCACATTAAATAAATCCCACCTGTGACTGACCTAGCATGTGGTACCATCCTTCTTATAACTTAGGATTCCCAGGTGCCTTGGCAATTAACTCCTCTGCAATTTATGTTAGCACTGTCAATAAACTATGACTTGCTTAAAAACTAAACTCAAGAATTAGGATTATAGGCTGATGACATACATAATGCTTCCCTAGCATGCTTAGGGACATGGGTTTTACTTCCCAGCTACCAAAAGTAACCAAATTTAACATTAATTAACTAATTAATAATAAATTTTTAAAAACTTAAAAAAAAAATCAAGGTGCAAACTAATCATTTCACTGTATTTTAAACATGATTTTTCTGCTATGGCATTTTTAATCTCTTGAAGATAAGGAAGATCAAAACCTTGGTTTTCTGTAATACCTTCTAAGGGTTAAATGCACACCATATTAATTACAAAATATAGGATAAGGATGTAGCTCAGTGGGAAAGCACTTGTCTACTATATACTACGTTCTGTTTGATCCTCAACACCATAGGCAGGCAGGCGGGCCGGCAGGCAGCAGGCAGGCAGGCAGCAGGCAGGCAGAGGTAGACACAGACACAGGCAGGCAGGCGGGTGGGCAGGCAGGCGCACACACACACACACACACACACACACACACACACACACTAAGCAAACAAAAGCTAGTGTCTTACCCATCATTATTATCAGGTTTACCCAATTCTAGTCTGTCTGGTTGTACTGAAAAACCAATCCTACAAATTCTGCCATCCTAAAAGCAAAAACAAATAAACAAAAAAATATGTTAAATTTTGCAAGAGAAGACACTAAAGTTTTAATTTATTCAACAAGCAGATTCTGCCAGTCACTGTCAACTTGGAAAACAAAGAAGTACAGAAGATACACATACATGGGTGGCAGAGTGTATAACACACAGTAACAAAAGGCTATTAAAACTTCCCTTAAAACAATACAGCCTGGCAGAATTCAGAGCAGAATTATATAATAACTACACTCAGGAGTCTTCCCACGCAGCTATTAACTAGTTTCAAGATCGAGTAAATCATTTACACCCAATTCTCTGGGCCAGTGAATTTACACAAAAGAAAACTGGGCAAAAACTAACTCTCAGTGCCTTCCCTTGACTAGAAACTGATGCACAGTTTAGTTTTCATCTCTCTCTACCGTATGGTGAATAATTACCTCAAGAAGAAACGCAGCGTGATTGGGTCCCACAACACACTGTTTAATAGTAGCCTGCTCCAGTACATTCAAAGGCGGGTGGCTAGGGAACAAGCAAAAAGCATGTAAGTAAAACTGTTCTTTCAATTGTACACAAAAAGAACTAATTCCTAAGTGGAATTTTAAAGCAATAAATAAAAGTGACTGATACCTACCACAATTACCACAGCTGCACGGTCTACCCAACTGTTTAAGCATCAGCATCAGTGAAGACTATAATTAAATGAACCTAACTCTGACAGAAAGAGTAGAGATGTGGTAGTGCACACCTTTAATCCCAAAACACACAGGTGGGTCTCTGTGCTGGGAGTTCAAGGCCTGACCTATACATCAAATTCCACGTCATCCAGGGCTACATACATCTCAAAAGAGTCTCAATGTAATCTAATTCTTAATCTCATAAATTATATTAATCACCTAAGAGTAAGGTATAAGAATGAATCCTTTCCCTAAGAAAGAGAACTCTACAGCTCCATGTAGGGCTGTAGCACATCCATCCCAACACCGTGAAAAATGCATAAACTTAAAACAACATAAAGTTTTACCTGTTCAAATTGTATTTGTTCAGCTTCTCTGAAACTTCCCGTAACCTTCAAACAGAAAAGCCAAGTGTTAATAAACCCAGTACCAGTCCCGCACAAACAAGATGGCTCCAATGGATCTGCACCCGTCCTGGGCTGATCCCCAACAGTAACACACTAAGCAATCAATTCTTTTTTCAAGACAGGGTTTCTCTGTGTAGTCCTGACTGTCCTGGAACTCACTCTGTAGACCAGGCTGGCCTTGAACTCAGAAATCCACCTGCCTCTGCCTCCCAAGTGCTGGGATTAAAGGTGTGCACCACCACTGCCCGGCTACACCGAGCAATTCTGCACAAGCACAAGCAGGCATTGCAATTCCTTTCCCTTTCTAACCTATCAGCAGCTCCAGTAATAAACGCTAACCCCATTTCCAGACAGGAAAACGAGGCTTCTAGAGTTTATGTACCAAACACCAGTACTAGAGAGCTGTTTCCTGAGCTCTGAGCAAATGCCCAATGGAAAACTCATTTTTAAAACCTGCAGTTTAACCCAGGCATGGTAGCACACACCTTTAATACCAGAACTCAGAAGACAGACTCTGTGAGTATGACGCCAGCCTTTGGGGGGTGGGGAGTATGACATACAACTGCTGTCTATGTCATAAGACGTTCTGACAGTATCTGAATATCAGGAACTGAAGTACCTGGGGTGCAGAGAGAACCAGTGTGCATGGCGTGGAAACATCACCTGTGGAACAAACCTCAAGCACAAGTGTGCTCTAAGGAGCTCCTGCTCCCTTTTGCAGGCCAGGGCACAGATCTTTGTCTGCGCAGGCCAGCAGGCCAGGGCAGACTGCTCCCGTGGCTGTTACCTGTGTGCCTCATGGAAGCACCACACTGTCTACTGTAAAGGAGCTCCTGCACAAGTTACATTTCTCCTAATAACAGTGACACAAGAGTAACACCTCCCTTTTAAAAAAGAAAAACTAAGCCTAACGCTCATCAGACTTCACTTGCATACAAATGTTTCAATAACCTGAGGACAATAGCAGACAGGTAAGCCTGTGAGGTGGACTAACACAGCTGGGTAGGTTGACAATAATAAGCCTACGGCAACCCTTCTGCTGCGTTGTTCAATACTAAAGATGGAGCCCATTTTCCAACTCAGTGCCTGTTTGTTATTTTACACATCTAATTTTCAGATGCAGACAGAGAGTGGAATCTTTAAGTGGCAGACTGACTGACACTTTCTAACAGTTCCTGTTAGGAGCTAACATTACTATTACTCTAGAAAACTCACGGAGCCTGTCCCACTTTCTCCACTGTAGATTTCAAAGGTAACTTTCACAGATCCTACTTCGGCACAGCACACAGTGAGGTTCTTCAGTTCTTAAACTCTCTGCCTACTTCCTGCCACATACCAGACCTCTAAGAATTCAGACACAGCCCAAATCCAATTATATTCCATGGGTCTTTCTTGTTGAAGAACATGGAGATCCCTGAAGCTTTGGCTCTCAGGAACAGAAGGCAATTGCTCACATGCACCTTTCCGAGGGCTGCTGCCCACGCATGTGGAGCTGTAAGGAGGGAGAGCTTGCTCGGGTCTCACATTTACCAGCAATCATTGTTGGCGGAAGAGTGTGTGGTCTGCCTTCAGCATCTTTCCCTCTGAGCCATTCCCACTGAGACTGTGTCCAATTCAGACACCAGAGACTGGCAATGTTTTCTGGCGGTCCAAACTTTCCCCCACAGACATCTGCAGTTTGCCTTTCCTATCTCATCTCACTGTGAACATTTTAGCTATACGTTCCTGTCTAAAGTGTCTTCATACAGTCACACACATCACACATATTACACACCAAACCACACATACACCTATACACACACACATGCATGCACATGCACACACAGTACAATCAATAAAAATCTTCTCATGAGCAATCACAAAAATCAACCAAAATAGCCTGGCTGTGCACTTTTCAAAGGCCGGGCATAGTGACACATCCCTTTAATCCCACCACCAGGGAGACAAAGCAGGCAAATCTTAGAGTTGAGGCCATTACGAATTTCCAAGCCAGCCAGTATCAAAAAGAAAGAGGGGTGAGGGTGCATAGCAACTAGCTCACATAACTACAGCAGTGACCAGAGATGCCCTTGGCTGCTTTTGGTGCGGAGCCAGCTAATAGGAAAGGACCGTCCCTGCCCTGGAAAAGGCCATTTCCTTGGTGGTGTGTAATCTGATCGCAGGCTTCAAATCCCCACAAGCCTGTCCACATTTCCTCTCTTTGTTTGTCTGGCATCGTTCTATCCCCTCTAATTCCTTGACTCCCCAAAGAGAACCATGACAAGTAGTAACAAATACCTGAATCTGATGTTATTCTTCAATGACCCCTTGTCACACAAATGATAGCTTTTAGACAGCAACTTCCAGTCTAGTCTGCCTTCTGAATCACCACTTACAAGCAGGACTTAAATTTGCTTTACCACTTAGGAAGATGACAAATGCCAACCTAGAAAAGACTGTCACTTATTTCCCTTAATGTAAATGACATAAGACACTCAACCTCAGGATATATCAAGATAAAAAGACGTTTCTAAATATGCACTGTGAATACTTTATGAAGCAAGCTTGCCAATGTTCATCTTTCCATCTTTTCACCCCTAAAGGGTTTCCAGTTACAACCTCGAAGACTTTTATGAAAATGTGGGTCATAAAAACCTTCTACAAACTACAATAAATAAATAAAGTAGCTTCTTTACAACACAAATAATTTCTTCCCCGAATCTAATTTCTACAATTAGAAATTTCTACTTTGTGCTACAGATGTAAGCCACAGAGACACAAATCCAGAGACACTGGGAGAAGGAACCAAACACACAAAAAATGAGTCATTTTCCTTTAAACATGTTATTTTCAGCTCCACTCAAAACAGGAAAAGGCAAAGAAGACTCATGCCAGACGGACAAAAAGGTCAAAGATATGGCCTTTTTACACGTTATTTCTTGATAACTTTGTAAGTCCTGCCTCATCCCACTTCTTCATTCTCCCCCCTGTCCTGAGGCAGCTCGGGCCTCACTGGGTCGCTCTGGCTGACCAGGAACTCACTGTGTAGACAGTGACCAGACAGGCCTCAAATTCAGAGATCCAGGTGCTTCTGTGCCCTGAGTGCTGGCTGGCACTAAAGGTGTCACTACTCTCAAGTTAACTTTATTTTTAAACAATAAACTATACTACACAGGAACCAATCCTGTCAACAGGACAAGACCACTTCAGAGCTCTAGTCCAAGTGTGCAGCAAGCAGGCAATGCTCACACACCCGGTCCAGTCTACATGCCTGCAGCCTCGGTCACAGGAAAGTGTCCGCCAATTGCAGAAATGTGTTCTAATCATTCCAGACCCAGTTTTAATTCTACTTACAAATAAAGTCTCATAACAAACTACTTCATAATATTTTAAAACTCTTAAGCTTGACATATACCATAAGCCACAATAAAATACCTGAAATGAAATCTGATTGTTCAGGGGATTATGATGAGACTGTCCATCCACCTGACCAAAACTCCATCAGACTGTTAGTCTTGAGAAGCTTCTCAGAACTACAGGCTGGCTTCTACTTGCCCATTGTAAAAAACAGGGTAAGTAGCAGTTTTTTGTCTTTGAAATGTTCCCAGGTCTTATGAAGGACAGATAGCACAAGTGAGTGTTCAGCAATACAAAGTAAGCCTGCTCCAGGCCCCGACCCAACTGTTACTTTGGCCTGCTTTAACCTTAACATCTTAGAAAGCTTCTCATCTGGTAAGTGGGAATGTAACCCACTTACTTGGTAGAGGTGCTTATAGAATGATCAGAGGTGATTCTTGTAATGTTATCTTGGACAGAGCCGGTCATTTGAATGTTTAATAAGTAGTGGCTACTATATCAATATTGTAAACTACTTTTCATCCTTATATTGCATGCTCTATTGAACTTCAAATCGGCCACACACTAGCTTAAACTGGTTGCCAAGTCAAATATGGCCTAATTTAGGCCCTGAAGTCTGGAAGGACTCTGAGGATCTGGGAACAGCCAGAATGAGGCCTCCTTGCAGAAAGGAAGCTGCAGCTACTCAGGAGCCCTCCAGCCTATGCTTGAGCTCCTGGCTCCTGAAAACTGGGGATGCTGGGTTAGTTGTCGCTCTCACATAACTTCCTAATTCTGTCTCCTCAGCAGCATCCTCTACTCCAAACCTCCTCATCTTGTTTGTCCTGCTTCTTTTCTCCAGCACACTCGCTCAGCCGAGCAGGACAACTGTAACCCCAGAGCCATCGCTAACTCAGCTAGGAAAACCAGTCACCCTGAACTCCATGAAGACAAGCACTGTCCAGCGTTCCCTCCACAGCACTACGCACTCTTGCCCTTGTCTGGCAAACTCTAAAAAGGCAAAAACAAAACAAAAAACCCACTTTGTCAATTTCTAAATCCTTCCTAGCAAACACATTCCATGTTTACAAACTTATTGATAAATACACGTCTTAGCTCTAAGCCCTACATTATTTTAAAATAGTGAGGTCCTAGCTTTTTCTTTCTTTTTTCAAAAACAATTTTAAAGAGCTTATTAATTTTATTTTATGTATGAGTGTTTTGGCTCAATGTATGTAAGTACACCACATCCAGGCCTGGTTCCTGGGGAGGCCAAAAGTGGGTATGAACTAGAGCTACAGATGGATGGCTGCAAGCCACCACATAGGTGCTCAGACTCAACCAAAATCCTTTGGAAGAAGAGCCCTTGATCACTGAGCAGTCTACACCTCTCTCCAGCTCTATCCCATCCCTTCGTTGGTATTAATGTAAAACACTTCTTAAACGTCTGGAGACACTGTCCAATAGGTAAGAACACTTGCTAAGAAAGCATGAGGACCTATGCTCAAATCCTTAGCAGCCACATAAAAAAGCCAAGCACAGCAGCATGTGCCTAATTCATATTGAAGAACAGACACAGAGGGAAGCTGGGAGTTTGTTGACCAACCAGTTTAGCCAGCAGCACACTTCCTGCTCAGTGAGAAATCCTATCTTCAGAGAATGAAGATGGAAAGCTATTTAGAAAGATGCCTCCACATGCATCCGTAGCAACACACACACACACACACACACACACACACACACACACCATCTTTTAGAGTAGGTTCTTTAAAGCATCCCAAAGGAGTGTTATCCTGTAGGGTGTATCTGAAGATACACCCCAAGATCAGCTGGTGTTTCGACAGCATAAGTAATTTTCTAAATACTCTGATAATTAACACCACCACCACCACCACCACCACCACCACCACCACCCCAAAAAAAGGGGTTAATCAAATAGACTGGAAAACAGTATCACTTTGCAGTGTGGTGAAGTCTCCCAGTGTCATCCACACGAGGGTCAGTCTCTCCACTTCCAAACCCTGCAACTAAAAGACTGTTCCCAGGGAAGAAATGTGCTGAAGGGAGCATGGCAGAAGCAGGGAAGGGCAGGAGCTCATGAGGACTCAGAATCACAAGTAAACAAACACCTACTGAGTTTAAGTGACCTGCCCTGAGCCTGACACTGTGAATGAGGGACAGTCCAGGCACTGCGAAGTTTCTGTTGGCAATAAACACATTATGTTCTAACATTTAAGATGAATCAAATTAAGAATAATTATAGTAAACATGGCAAGTTCTGTTGATTTCTTGAGGCTAGAGCGATGGCTCGAGAGCTAAGAGCACTTACTTGGAACTCGAGAGCTAAGAGCACTTACTTGGAAAACCACTGTTATCCAGAAATTTCATCCCACATGACCATATTGCCAACTCGAAACTTTAAGCAGCCAAAGTGATTTTAACATTAGCTAAGTCTAGGACTGGCTACTCTGAAATATCATAAATGTACAAAGAATTCTCTAAACCATTCATAAGCACAAAAGTCCATTTGCAGAGATGAAGCTTAATGCCTCAACACAGGAGACTGGTTTAAGAAAGGCCCTTCAGAAACTCACAATTCACAAGCCTTATTAAAGCTTCTCTAAGATCTGTAACACAAGAATCTATAAACTCTGCTGAATCCTTTGTTTCCTAAATTGAAACCAAACAGAAAGTCTCTAATAAGATCTTAGGAAGATAGGGGACACTGATTTGAGAGCTAAGGCAACCCAAGAGTCAAGACCAAGACTTTTCTTCCATCTCTCTATCCCAGAACCATGGGAAATTCAGACTTCCTCTCAAAGAGCAATGACAACTGCCTATACTATCTCTTTAAACAACAACAACAAAAACAAAAAAAACACTCTTCTTATCATTTAACCAACTTAACAGAATGTGTCACCCTCCCCCACCCCCTGGTTCACTGTGTAGCCCCGGGTGTCATATTCACTATGTATGTAGACCAAAATGTCCTCAAACTCAGAGACCCAGTACTTCCTGAGTGCTGGGATTAAAGGTCTATACCACTACATCCAGCCTAAACACATCTTCTTTACAGTAATCAACAGGAACAACCCTACCTGACCTAAAGGTAAATTATTTAAAACTGTATATAGCAAGATCATTTTGAAAAGCAGTGTCTCAGATGTCAAGGATATCTCTGAGCTCCTACCTGTTCCCAAGGGCTGGGATTAGGAGTGTGTACCGTATATGCAGTTCGAGCTGCATTCTTTAAACTGAAATAATATGGCAGTAAACAACTCTCAGGCACATCAATCAAAATCAACCTGCCTTAAGAAGAGAGCAGGGATTTCCACAGGTTTTCCCTGGACCACTCAGGCAAACTACCTAAACCACCGAAAACCTTGTTCCTTATTGAAAGCAGGTTTATATATTCAGAATGGTTCTGAAACTTGTACCAAACACTCTTTGAAATCTCTACCTACTAGGGTTCTTAACAGTGAATTTCTAATGCAAAAAGCCTTCTTTTAGTATAATTCTGGTACACAGGGCACATATAGAAAATAACTATTTCTTAACATTCATGAAAAACACGTTAGGTCACATGGAGGGTAGAATTCTAAGATTTGATATCACATTCAGACAAGACAGACAGACACACACACACACCACACACACACACACACAAATAAAATCTTTTCTTAAAATGTGAACATTAACAAAAATTCTGAGATTGTCTTAAAAGCCTGAATTTTGAGATGTATGAAATTCTCACAGAATTCATATTTCCTTACATGTAAACTAGCCTCTAGATTTAAAAAAAAAAATCTGAATTGGGGCTGTAGAGATAAAGAAGGCTCAGCCGCTAAGAGCACTGGCTACTCTTCCAGAGGACAGAGGTTCAAGTCCCAGCACCCACAAGGAGGCTCACAACTATCCAGGGGAACCAACGTCCCCTCTAACCAAATCTAAATTATGTAGCTCAAAAAGTAGACTGGAAAACCTGTAATTCCAGGAGTTGTGGGTCCATGACGCCATGAAGCCCCAGCTGCTTTAAGAGAAAGGAACACACCCAGGAAGATACCACACAAATACAACACAAATACAACACTCAGAATCCTTCAAATGTAAACGGAGAGGAAGGAAGACTCGGAGAGGCTATCAGCCAGCAGGAGGTGGGGAGGTGCCTTAGGAAGAGGATTGCCAGAGGAAGCAAAGCTCAACACAGACTTATGTGTATAGGCATAGCTCGAGAAGGGGAAGGGGAAGGGGAAGGGAAAGGGGAAGGGGAAGGGGAAGGGGAAGAGGAAGAGGAAGAGGAGCCATTAGTCTGCTGAGCCTGCAGGTCTCTTCTGCGCTCCACTTAAAGCAAATCTAAGGACTCCACCTTACACTTCTCTAAACCCCTCTAGTTTCAAGTTATTAGCTTGGCAGAGTCTGTAAAGAGACAAGCCAGACAACTTCTAACCACAATGTCTAGAACTTAAAAGCCTGGCCTTTAAACCGAATCACAGTATTGATCTGAAACACTCAGGAGTGGCTTCCCTCTCCTCACATACCAAACCTGATGCTTATCGGGTGTCCACATGAAAACACTTGCAAATAATTTTAAATTATCATTTTATGTTACGTGTATGGGTATTTCCCCTGTATATATGTCTGCGCCTGGTGCCACAGAGGGTAGAAGGTGGCATGGGATGCCCTGGGACTAACTGGAGTTACAGAGGGTTGGTTGTGAGCTGCCAGGCAGGTGCTAGGTCCTCTGGAAGGGCCTCGTGCGCTCTTTAACTGCTGAGCCCGCTCTCCAGCCCCAGCCAATATGCATCTTTAAAATTGCCTTTTAAAGTCTGGTCTGTTTAGAACTACCACCATGTACGTCTCTCCTACCTACAGTTTGATGGAGGAGAGGGGACCTAATGTAGTGACGGGGTTTTTTTGTTGGTTTTTGTTGTTGTTGTTTTTGGTTTTTTGTTTCTTTGTTTGTTTGTTTGTTTCCAAGACAGGGTTTCTTCTCTGTACAGTCCTGGCTGTCCTGGAACTCACTCTGTAGACCAGGCTGGCCTCGAACTCAGAAATCCGCCTGCCTCTGCCTCCCAAGTGCTGGGATCAAAGGCGTGCGTGTGCCACCACTGCCCGGCTGTAGTCACAGTTCTTATGATCAGATGAGTAAAGCAGACTGTTCATGTCTGACAGACGGCTCTGCTTGGCTAGGAAGCTCTTTCCATCCTGAGATGCTGGGCACGAGAGTGTGGACTGGGGACTACTGGGATCACTCGAGAGTGCTTAGAAACTGAAAGCACAGTTACTCTGAGCTTCCGTTATCTCTAGTGTTGTCACAGGTTTCAAAAAAGTTCTTTTTCTTGAGACAGTGTCTCACTGCAGCTCTCTAGTTAGGCACAACTTGTTATGTAGACCAGGCTGGCCTAAAACTCACAAGAAAGCCTCCAGCCTCAGACTCTCCAGTGCTAGCATTAAAGTACAGCCAAGCCCCTCTCGGTGCTTATCTTTACATTGAGAAGTGGTGCCTGGATTCATCTTTGTTCTCTTCATCCAAAATAACAGCAGTCGTGCCCAGCACCCTTTGCCCCTCTAGCCGGTTCCTACCCAGCATGCCCTCCTCTCATCAGCAAGGGTAAAGTAGAAAAAGCAAGAGCAGCTAATCTGACCCAGTTCCCCAACAGCTCAAATGTCTACGTAAACTCTGATCTAATTAAATGAATTCATTCAAGAATAATGGCACACATCCACAGTGTCATGCCAGCACTCAGGAAGCAGAAACAGGAGGATCACAAGTTCCAGGCCAGCCAGGGCTACACAGCAAGACTCTGGAGAACTACAAGTTCGAGGC
>NW_021604565.1:14955427-14973657 GCF_004785775.1 Grammomys surdaster
GCTCACACTTGAAAAGACTGCCATAAAACAAACCTGTTTTCCAGTTTTACGTTTTGCCAGTGTACAATTTCACCTAAAAAAAATTATAGATTATAAAGCCCACAGTCCACTGGGTTTAACTATCTCTAGCATAAAAAAAGAAAACTAAAACTACCTCAAACTACAATTAAGATATTCTTTGATATACATAATGCTCACTCAAGTTTCTTAGCCATTGTTTAATTTGGCTTCCATTAAGTCTAAAAGCTGATTTTACTTCATTGGTCACTTCCTATCATTGCCTATTCTAGACTTGGAATTTGAATTTCTAGACTTTGAATTTCAGATATAGATAGACCAGAAAACCTGGCTATGTCTTACTTATCTACCAGTGGCAACAGAAGGCCTGAGAACCAGAGTGCTTTTTTTTTTTTTTAGTTCAAATAGATAAACACAAAACAACAAAGGAAACTGTGTGAGCAAAATAAATACTGGGTCTTTCTTTTTTCATAGGCACACAATACTTGCTGTAAGTTCACTGCCTGCTTTATTCAATTAAAGGTTTCAAAAGCATGAAAAATGTATGACGAATAGTACTTTTAAAATTAACTACAAGCATCAGAACAGCCCCTCCAGCAAAGCTACCCAGTGTCCTTTTCTAGTAAGCCCTCATCCATTACAGCACTTGCAACTGAGCCTAGAACCTCATGATAGGCAACTAACCCATCCAGTACTCTAACCCCTGAGCATTCCCCAGCCCTGGTTCTAATAAACTCCAAAGAGAGCAAATGCTGTCTTCTTTCCCATGTGGGAAAGCTACATTTACTACAGTAATACCTACTATGCTGGCTAGTCTAATGTCAACTTGACACAAGCTAGAGTCATCAGAGGAGGGAACCTCAACTGAGAAAATGCCTCCCTAAGACTGGGCTGTAGGCAGCGTGCAAGGCATGTTCTTAACTAGTGACTCATGTGGGAGGGTCTAGCCAGCCCATGGTGGGTGGTGCCATCCCTGGGCTGCAAGTCCTGGGCTCTATAAGAAAACAGGCTGAGCAAACCACGGGGAGCAAGGCAGTGAGCAGCACTCCTCCCTGACCTCTGCATCAGCTCAGGCCTCCAGGTTCCTGCCCTGCGTGAGTTCCTGTGCTCACTGCTTCTGATGAGGAACCGTTATGTGAACAGAGAGAGAGAGAGAGAGAGAGAGAGAGAGAGAGAGAGAGAGAGAGAGGAACCCTTCCCTTCCCAAGCAGCTTTTGGTCACTGTGTTTCATCACGGTAACCCTAAGACAGCCACCCAAACAGATTTCTGGAACTCAAGCTCCTTATGAAAACCTACTGAATACAAGTTTCTTTTCATGTCATTTAATACCTGGGAGAAAGCCTGGAGCACAGACGCCACAGAACAACTACACAACACAGTAGGGCAAAGCCGTCATCTCGGGTCATGTGTCTGCAGAGAAAAGCAGCCAGCCCTGAGTCTGACCAATCAACAGAAGGAACTCATGGAAAAGGAAATGCTATTTTCACAGTAAAACACAACATTAAATACTAACCACATTCAGTCTAAGTCAGGGAAAAGCAGCAGCCCACACTTCCTCAGTGAGACACCTGAGCAGCACCTGAGGTAACGCCTTGTTTCAAGTCCCTTGTTACTCTAGCCTACATGCTTTGTGGGGCTCTGTGACAGCCATGTCCACTTCAACACTTCAGTCTTGAAGCACCCCGTTGAGTCTAGATTATAATTTTACCTGCTGTGTTATGTACTGGGCAATCAGTGTCGGTCGGCCTGCCGCAGCGTCTGTATGCAGGTGTACAAGCATCAGCCTGTTCAGGGTCCAAATCTCCTTCTCAACAACTAAGTCTACTATTACTGGATTATCATCTTTCTCAGTAGTGGCTCAGAAGTCTTAGATGCAGGTGCCCCAGAGTTTACTCATCCTCCCTCACCACGTGTGCTCAGAGCAAGGCCTCAATGAACTTACATGGCCCAAGCTTAAGTCAGACATAAAAGCCACCCTGGTCTGGTTCTTGATTCTTCCAAACACTGAGCTGCCACAAAAGAAGGCTAAGGTTCCTTGTGGCCTCCATACTGAAGTGGCCTCCATACTGAAGACAGGCGTACGGAGTCACTATGCCACTATTCAAGTGCAACTGCATAGGGTAGACCACAAGATGACCCAAGCAACAAATGACCTCTGTAAATCCCAGAAATGACAGATAATAATAGCAAATGGTCTATGTTGTTTTACCCATTAAGCTTGAAGTGAGTTATGATACCCAGGCCATAAAAGCCAAGTGTGACATCAAAGAGGAACTCGCTGTTTCCTCTGGCCTCGTTCCCACTGCCTAGGAATAAAGCTCTGGCTATGCTGGACATCTTCCTGTAATTGAATTACATTAAAAACAAAGCCAGGGACTAAGAGGGTGGAGCTAGCTCAGGGTTCATGGCATAGCACTTGCCAAAGGCACAGGAGACCCTGGGCACCACCCCTGCACTGCCAAAAACCAAACAACCTTCACATTAATCCACTCATGAACCCCAATACATTTACTCAAATACATTCTTTTCAAATTCATTCAACCACAAACTCAACTGAAGAATAAATCTTTGCACAAATAAAGACCATTCCTTAAAGAGCAGCAACAGCAACAAAACAGCCTCCCTTGTCTACATTGGTAACTAACCCAGTGCTGGCAAGCCAACAACTGCACACATGGTAACATGGTCCCACAACCCCTCACCCTAACAGGATCCTCCAGCAGCACACATGGGGACAGGATCCCACAAAAGTCTGACCCCTCACCCTAACAGGATCCTGCAAAAGAAATCAAGCTACGATCCAAACCTTGGCCACTGGTTCATCTCTTAGAAAACATCTCTAAACACTTTCCAGCCCAAGACTACAAACTGGACTCAAGCAGTGGCTGGGTGTAAGGTGTTATCTAACCATAACACAGTCCAATACACATATTTCCAAAGTAAAAGTAGAAATCACACAAGGCTCACCTTTCACCAGGTCTATCTAGGAAAAGTAATATTGGGAATACACTGTAACACACAACACTGAACCAGAAAAGAAACTATTCCACACAGTTCACAGTGACTCCCTGTAATCTGGCACTGGGAAGGCTAGAGCAGGAAGACCATTTCAGATCAGGATTCTCAAGACCAGAGAAGCCACCTGGTCTGCATTTTTAAAGGAGAGAGGTTTCTAAGATTCTGTGTGTATATATGTGTTCTGTGTGAAAATGCACCTAACTGTGTGCACGTGAGTGTAGAGAGCAGAGTCATGCTCTGGTGTCATTTCGCATCTGGCTCTCTCTTGTTTTCAGACAGCATCTCTCACTGGGATCTTGGCCTCACTGGCTAGGAGTCCAGGGACCTTCACCTCCTCAGTGCTGGGATTTCAACCCTGGGCCCCCATAGCCTGTTCTTTTGGTTTGGCTTTGTCTGGTCTGGTTTTGGACACATACTCAGCTTTTGACATGGGTGCCAGGGATAGAATTTAGTTCCTCATGCATAGCCAGCAAGCAATTTATCAGCTTAACCATCTCTCTAACCCTGAGATCCAGTTCTTAAAACAATAGTTTAAGTTAATGAAAACAGAAAACGTTATGCTTCAAGAACAGAATGGTGGGCCAGGTGTGGTGGCACAGGTCTTTAGTCACAGCAAGGGGGAGTGGCAAGTGTGGGTGAATCTGTAAGTAAACATAAAAGTAAAAATAAAAAGTAAAAAATAAAAGTAAACAGCCTGAATACAGAATGAGTATTATATATGGACCTAAAGAGAAAAATATCCAAACATTTTTAGAAAAATGTCTTCATGATAAAATTCAAATGAAAACTTTTGTTTTGAAAACTGTTTTATATCAACATAAGACAAGTAGAAAACTTTAAATATACACCATTTACTGAATGACTATCATTTTTTTTTTAAATTCTAAGGTATAAAAATGAAAAAGTGTGGACACTCCCACACTCGGGAGGCAGACACACAGACCTCTGAGTTTGAGGCCAGCCTGGTCTGTCTATAGAATGAGTTCCAGAGGATAGCCAGGGCTACACAGAGAAACCCTGCCCCCTCACCCCCCCAAAAAAAACCAGAGATTATATAGAAAAAGACCCACATATAGGGGACCTCAAACAGTTCAGTGAAGCGTGATAGATGCATTCGTTTTGAAAACATGGAAGACATTTAACTAAGCCTATGAGGTAGAATATCAGAGAATTCACTGGTTAGTTTTAAATTTTTCTGCATGTTTGGAAATACTTATAGTTGAACACTAGAAAAACCATTGATTGATTGATTGATTGATTGATTGTTTTCAAAAGAAGTCTGAGTCTAGCCCAAGCTGGCATAGCAACCTGTCAGCTTCCCTCCTCATTGCTGGGATTACAAACCTGTAACTGTAATTGTCAACTATTACACCTGACTGGAAAACTTCAAAAACACAAGTCAGTATCAGAGAAAAACACCTAACTATAAAGAAAAGGTCCTCAGGTTGGAAATGTCTTCTCCATTTCATTCAAGGAAAGACAGTTTAAACCAGAAACAGAGGAGGAAGAGGAGGAAGAGGAGGAGGGAGATGGCGGCAGACCACTGAGCTGGCTCCACAAATTAAAACCAACAGAAACCACTGGTTGCGCTGGCCACAGAGAACATGGAAAGGGGCCAGCCGTGTCAGAGTGAAAGGTGAACACTCCACAGCCCCTCTGACCGCTGCCGCTGCCGCTGCCAAGGACTGGCTGTGACATATACATATATGCACATGTGCCCTCCACCACCACACATAAATACCAAAAGATAACACTTTCTAAGTCAACACTGAATTCATTATTTTTTTTCCTAAAAATCAGAATATAGCTGTGGGTCTCAGGCCGTCAGATGGCCCAAAGCTTGCCTGACTTGCACAAAGTTTTATCCCCCAGAAACCACATAAACAGAGCATAGTGATGCATGATGGGAAGCAGAGGGAGTATCAGGAATTGAGCTACGTAATGAGTCCAAGATAGAGACAGGTAAGTAAGTAGGCAGGCAGGCAGGCAGGCAGGCAGAGCAGAGCAGGCATGATGGTGCGAGCCTTTAATCCAGCACTAAGAAGGCAGAAGCAGGTGGGCAGAACTGAGCTGGATTCGCTGTGTGGCCCAGACTGGTGACAAAGGTGCTTCTTTCTGCCTAAAGCACTGGGTTCCACTCACTTCCCTACCAGGCAGCTCACAGTCCTACATCAACCCCTTAAGCTATCACCTATTCACTATCCCAGCCTCATATTAGAGAGGTTTTCAGTCAACCTTCCTTCCTCCCTAGACTAGGCTACCAACTCTGACGAAGAATCCTGAACCCCTCTACAGCAAACAACCATATAAACTAAGCTCTACCCTCTAACACCAGCACTAGACTGACATGTAGCAGAGGCCTCAAACTTTGCTAAATTTATGACAATGTCCTATTTTAAATAAATTATCTCAAATGCACACACACATACAATGTGTGTAAAAATACAATCTTGAACTAAGTCTCACGATATACAAACTGAAACAAAGTATAAACAAAATAGAAGAGTCAGATGAGTCCTGGTCTCATTTTCCACACCTCCGTGCTGTCATTATAGCTTACAGCACAGACTCAGTGAGCAAGTGAGCGCCGGGCATGGGGAGCAAGCCCCGCCCCCAATGCCAGCGCCACTCTTCACCAGAGTCAAAGAAAGCAAGCACTAGGAACAGCAACCAGCTTTCACCTGCAGTGAGCTGCCTATCATTTGCAGGCAAACAAAAACACTATTGACATGTATTCTCTCTCACACACAGGAAGAGCTCTGAATTGTAATTAAAATTCTGATTATCAGGCCAGCACTCAGGAGGCAGGAACAGGTAGATGTCTCTGAGCTCTAGACTAGGCTGGGTTATTATAAAGTCAAGCCATATCTCAGCTCAACAATAATAAACACAAACGTTCCTGTTACCGCAAGATTAATAACTCTCCAAAATACCTAGTAGAAAAAAATGTAATTACATTTGTTTCCTGGGGGACAGGCCCGTGTGCCTGTGTAACCCAAATGTGGAGGCCAGAGGACACACAGCCTGCAGTCTCCTTTCTCCTTCCTCCATGTGCCTTCCAGGGATTAAACTCAGGTCATCAGGCTTTGGCAGCAAACACTTTTACCTGCTGAACCATCTTTGCCAGCTCGGGAAAATGTTATTTTCTATTGCTAGTCCTGGACAAAATGCCAAAAACCACACAGCATAATTACATGGAAACTCTCTACCACCTTTGCCACCTCTTACCAGTCTATAATTGCTTCAAATAAGTAAAGGAAAAAACGATCCCCAGCACAGCCCCGGAAGTTACTCCATGAAATGTCTAACCTCTGACCTTACTCTTTCTCAATGACTCAGAAAAGGCTCCAAACACTTCTCAACCCAAGGAGCAAGGAAGAGCTGGTCTGCAGCCAGTCCTGGAGGAAGCAGCTTGCTGTGGGCACGAAGGCTGGTCATCTACGCTGTCCTTGAGATCTGAGATCAGCACAGCAAGTATCTGCACAGGCCGGAAGCTCGGCTACCCCCTTACCAATCCACTTGCCTGTGGTCCAGTTCTCTACCCAGACGAACTGGAAGCTTCCCTCTGAGGATCTTAGAGTTCTGGAAAAGGCTAATATCTGGATAACTTAACCCTATTTTGTTGTTGTTTTTTGAGACAGGGTTACTCTGTGTAGTCCTGGCTGTTCTGGAATTTGCTCTGTAGACCAGACTGGCCTCGAACTCAAGAGATTCACCTTCCTCTATGTCTAGAGTGCTGGGATTAAAAGCAGGAACCACCACTTCCTAAGTTCTATCTTTTTTTTTTTTCTCAATTTAATAGTTTAAAAAAACCGTGAACAAACTATTATGATTCCTTGCATTCTGTTCTTATCCAGTGAGTGTAGAGACACACATATGCACCAGAAGATTCTTTAAACCTGACAGCTATATATGAACTGAAAGTAGATGGGGAAGAAAGGCTAGGAGCACTGAAGACCCAGCAACTTCAGTACTTAGCGCTTGCTGTCATCAACTAAGCTTGTTTTCCAGTGCTAAGGATAGACCCAGGCATGTGCACCACGGGCAACCTCTCCTGTAACGAGGAGAGCTAAGAGCCTCTTACAGGGTGCGCCTCATACTTCATGCTCTAATGATGGTGGCCATCAGGCACTGTGAGAAAGCAGCACTATAGTAAACCAAGACTCTCCCTGAAAAAAGTACATGACTTACTACAATCCAACTAAGATATGCTACTTATGGTGAGTGGTCTTTCCAAGCCAAAAAAAACTATCAGGTGTGAGGGACACAGCATGGTTAGACAGGTACAGGGGATGGGGGGAACAATAATGGTCACACCTGTAACCCAGCAATATGGAGGGCAAGAGGATGGAGGGTCAAGGATAGCCTGGACTACACAGCAAAATCCTATTTATTTATAAATAAATAAGTAAATACTACAGCCAAAACAAAATAAGAGTAACTACTATCTGTGAAAGGAAGACAGAAGCTTCCTAGCAACTGAAACAGAGGTCACAGAGACACCCCCTCCCCAGCCTGACACTCAAGAGCTTTGACACACCACAACTCCTCTGGAAGTAGTGTGGCCACTGACACCTACTGACTCCCATGTGCAGATGCAAATGCATCTGCAGTCAGTCACAGGCAGGTGAACAACTGCTGAGAGACACACACACACACACACACACACACACACACACACACCCCGCCTCCGCCTTGCTTCTGCACGCCCTTGGCAGTGACGGCGTGAAGAGCCTGCTGCAGTAATCTGAGTTCATTCTCTGCTGCTGAATACAGAAGACAAAGTAGTTCCTATACTTCTCTCAAAGAAGAGTCATCTGTCCACAGCACTAAAGCCTGCCCGCCAGTCCTCCCTCCCTCCCACCTTTCCTCTCAATGACTCTAAACCCAGGCACTCATCAGAACACCTGTCAAAAGAACAAAATCATTTTATAGGGACAAAAAAAAAAGTGTGTTTCTTAAAAGATAAAAACTAACTTTAAATAGCACTAGAAATCTAAGCATCCTAAGAGAAAGTACAGAACACAGTGGACTGTATGCCCTCTTATACACAAACCCTGGAATCCAAAGGAAGGATGCTTACACCAGACTGATCCACAGTTGAAGACCCACTTGGTGTGTCTTTTAAGACTTCTGAATGCAAATGATGCCACAGAGCAGTAACTAGACAAGTTAAGTGACTCCTGCTAGGGGGAGGGAGACAGAACAGGATCGCACTGGACAGATGGACTGCCTCTCTAGCACCAAACTCTCCAGTGGAACTACCACACCCAACACAAATTACTTTTGGTCAAGGAAACAAAGCCTACAACCTAGGAGACTAATCAGGTACAAGACCTGACACTCCTTCCCCCAAAGCCTTTCATACAAACCCTTTCTTCATCCTTTAGATTTTAAAGTAAGCCTACCACATTGTCCAATTCTCAAATCCCAGCAAGCAAGAAAGCAAGCAAGCGCTCTCTCACGCTCGCTCGCTCTCTCGCTCTCTCTCTCTCTCTCTCTCTCTCACACACACACACACACACACTGACACACACCATGCCTCTTAAAGAAGGGTCCCAGAGAGGCTAATGCAAATCACCTCAGAAGTTCCAAGTGGCTTCGAGCAGACTGGGGTTTGGGGGTATTGGTTTTGTTTGGTTAGGGTTTTCTCAAGGGTGTATAGAATAGTTTGCCAACAGTCTTACTCTGTAGCTCAAGTTAGCCTAGAAATCGTGGCAATCTTGCTGCCTTGGCCTCCCAATACTACGACTACAGGCATGGAAGTAGCCACCAAGCCTATCAAAATTGGCGTGTTAGCTCAGACAAAGATGTGAGACTGCTCATAAATAAATGTAATTCTGAACGTGCCATTCATTCTGGAGCAGAGGCAAGCTATCAAAATGGGTGGGTTCTCAATACTTTTGGTCCTATACCACAAAAATATGGCCCAAACTAATGGAAGAAAATACTTATTAAATTTTGTAAGCAGCAATCTACAATAAAATTATTATAATAATTAAAGGAATTTTTTTCTAATTTCTTTATAAAAATGTATCATTCAATTTTTTAGATATGTTTTGCCAACATGTGTCTGTGTACCGTGTTGTGCCTAATGTCTGAGAAGAGGGCGTTGGATCACCCTGGAGGAAGATGACTGGGAGCCACCTGGGTACTAGGAATCCATGTCTTCTTCTGGAAAGTAGCCAGTGCTCTTAACAGGTGAGCACTTCTCCAGCCCCAATAAAATATAATTTTAATAAGAAAACTTGCTATCAAAAATGTAGTATTTATGAGTGGTTTTTCTACGAAAACTACCATAAAGTAAAAAAAAATCAAGTATGTCCATTATAAGCTAAATAAAAACAAACATTCATATACAAAAAGAGACAGTATACATTAGGCCTAGGTTTAATTCCCAGAATGGTAAAACAGAAAGACATACAGAAATACAAGGAGAGAGGAAAGGAATCAAAATATTAACTGTAACAGCACACAGATTTCTTCTATTCTCTTTTCCAGATTTTTTAAAATAATTTTCTTGTATATAGCAAGGGAATTCTTAGAACTATGGAAGAGCCAGAAAACAACCCAACTTTGCAACAACCGGAGGAGAACAAGTTAGACTTCAAACTGTGATGCACCCACAAGGAATTTGTGTGTTGATACAAAAAGACCCCACTGCTACATGCTTCCACACAATGCATCAGAAAACCAATGTGGAACACTCAAGATTCAATTCTTACCCTTTAAAAAAATGGGTCAACAGAGAACAGCTGTCAAAGAGAAGAAACTGAAAAGAAAAGCTGGCACCAGGCAACTTTAGAGTAATGGGAGTGTGCCATATCTTAACTGTGAAGGCAGTCTTCAGGCCATATTCAAAATCCCCAGCACACGCATACATGGAGCGGGTGAGTTAGTCTTTGTGGAGCAGAACTCCAAGAAGTGAAGACAGAAGGTGCTGGCGGGGCAGATGGATCTCTACAAACTTGAGGGCAGCCCCATCTACAGAGTTCCAGGTCAGCTAAGACTCCATAGTGAAACTATCTCAGAATAAAAATTAAAAATGTTTTTCCAGACAAACCCTGTCTCGAAAAAAAAACAAAAAAAAATGTTTTTCATGAACTATACCATCTGAAACTGAAAATGCTATTTCAGCTATGTAAGTAAGATGAACTGTACTCACAAGTAAAACAGCAGCATTAAGTGCTCCTTTATTATCATAGCAAGAATACACATACTACAGAGAACTAGCAGAGGCCTTACCATACTTGGAAGGAGTTTTATTACTACCACACCGTCAAGATTATAATATGAAATGCCTTATTAAAGAAATAATTTCTACTGGTCAGTGGTGGCACACACCTTTAATCCCAGCAGAGGCGATGCCAATCTGGTCTACAGAGTGAGTTCTAGGACAGCCAGGGGCTACACAGAGAAATCCTGGGGAAACTCGGTGGCTTCTTGTTGCTCTTGTGCCGTTCGGTCCCCAGCACCCACATGGTCACCCACATGGTCCATAACAATGGGCCAGAGAATCCACTTATGTGGTGCACAGACATACAAGCAGGGAAATAATAAAATAGAAGTTTAAATTTAACAAAAAATTTCTAGCTTAATATGTTAGTTTATTTCTAACATATTAAGACCCAACTGACTTTATTAAAGAGAATGTTATCAATCATAAAGAGAACAGAAAAATCTGAACAGACTATAGAAAAGACTGTAGGTGTTTAAGGGTCCAGTTTTGAAAAATACAAACTTATCCATTAAACTAGCTGATAGAGGCTGTTTACACCTCAGCTAGTAAAGGTGCTTGCTGGAAAACTCGACAACCTGTGAATTATGGGAGGGAACTCACATCGTTGAAGGATAGAACCCATTCCTGAGTATGCACTGCGGCACAAGTACAGGCAATTGTGCACACTTGACCTTCCCTTGCCCCCCTATTGTGTGTGTGTGACGGGGGGGTGGGGGGGTTAACTTAGTTACTTACTTTTTTTTTAATGGACAAAGGGAACCCAGCAGGCCCAGGACTGAGATGAGATGGCTCTGAATTAGAACACTGAGACTGGTAATGTGTGCATGGTGTTCACTTTACTATTTTTCTATTCTTCTGCACATGTTGAAATTTTCCAAAAGGCTTTTAAATTACTAATAGTCAGGGGAAAATTTTAAAACCTGCTAATAAAAGACACAATCAACAATTCATAATCAGAGCAAGCCAAGGGAAAGTTATTTCCCTAAGATCAGAATGGCAAGACATGGAGCAAAGCAAGCATGTGCCCACAATAACTGCCATTTTTCTTCTCAGACATACAATGAACAGGGGAAAAGAATACAAAGTACATCCTGCTGCAACATAAAATTGTGTGTGTGTGTGTGTGTGTGTGTGTGTGTGTGTAAGGATAGCTAAGAATGAGGTACAACACAAAACTAAACTTTTAAAAGATGTATTATTTTTAAAAAACATGTTATATCTTGTGTGGGGGACAGTTGACCTCAGAGGCTAGAGGAGTTGGAATTCCTCTGAAGCTGGAATAAGACCCCTGCATAAGTGCTAAGAACTCAGGTCCTCTGCAGAGGCAGGACATGTTCTTCTTAGCCACTAAGTCAGCTCTTTGTCCCCTGTTTTTGGTAACTCGATTGCAGTTTTCAAGGGTGAGCTTCATAGATGCCTGTCACACATGTCATACTGAAATGTCAAAAAGTTGGGACATGCTTGAAAGATAGAGAAGACTAGAAGACAGCTCATCTGGAAGAGTGCTTGCCTAGATACACAAGAAAATCCTGGATCTGCACAAGGAAAACTAGGTGTAGTAGCTTAAGCCTATAAATCTCTTGGGAGGAGGCTAGAGGAAATAAACAGCAAGGTCATTCTTAGCTACAAAGTGAGTCTGAGACTGGAATAGTCCGGAGACAGAAGCAAAAGTATAAAATGTTAAAGGCTAGCCTAAAAGTCATACATACTGATACTCTGTCTCAAAACAGGGTACTTAGAGGCTCCACATGAGGCTAATCCAATGACTCAGAAGGCAGAGGCAGGGGGATCTCTGTGAGTTAAGCCAGCAAGACTGTATAGTAAGACCTTGTCTCAAAAAAAAAAAAAAAAGTGTGTATGTGTGTGTGTGTGTGTGTGTGAGAGAGAGAGAGAGAGAGAGAGAGAGAGAGAGAGAAGGGGGAGACTAGCCACTGCGTTCCTCTTTAGAGCCTAGCCCATAAATAACAGTAACTGTTAAGAAAATCCTCCCAAACCACCTGCTCAGGCCCCAAACACTCCTGCAGGCCCTGCCAGCACACTTCCTTCACTAGTGTGTCTCTGCCTAGGTCTACAATTCAGTAACAAACTTCTTGAGTTGTGAACCAATCTGCCCGTTTGTCTTTTCGACTTCTTGTTTTGCTATTCTACAGTTTTAATCTTCCCTTTAAGCAACTGCCTTTAATCCCTTTATTACAAGGGACTTCTCCTTTCCATTACAAGGTTTCTAGTATTTCAAGATAAGAATCTCTGGAATCAGTGAGATTTCCTGGGAATTATGTAGCATTGTAATGTAACTCACAGCCTAACACTTGGGTGTTGTTATTTAGGGAACAGACTAGGACATTCCAGGCAGTTTTAATCCCAACCCACCACCCACCTTGGTCCAGTTCTAGGTAATAACCCTTCCATCCCTATGGCTCCTGCTAGGAGCACAAAGACAGAAAACCCAACAGTCTTAAAAATGTTTACACTTAGCCGGGCGGTGGTGGTGCACACCTTTAATCCCAGCACTTGGGAGGCAGAGAAAGGCGGATTTCTGAGTTCGAGAGGCTAGCCTGGTCTACAGAGTGAGTTCCAGGACAGCCAGGGCTACACAGAGAAACCCTGTCTCAAAAAAACAAACAAAAAAAAAAAATGTTTACACTTAGCTTGTTACATGTAGCCAATCCCTAATTCTTGGCACAAGTACTCCAATGGACCATTCTACCTGCATTGTCCTAAACGGAATGAGAATAGCTACTGTGGTCTTCAGAGAACTTGAAATATATCTACTCACCAACTTCATTTTTTTTCTTTTTTTTTCTTTTTTCTTTTTTTTTTGGTTTTTCAAGACAGGGTTTCTCTGTGTAGCCCTGGCTGTCCTGGAACTCAACTCTGTAGACCAGGCTGGCCTCGAACTCAGAAATCTGCCTGCCTCTGCCTCCCAAGTGCTGGGATTAAAGACATGTGCCACCACTGCCCGGCCACCAACTTCAATTTTAACTAGTTTTCGATGATCATGTTTTGAGACTAACTTAAGAACCTGGTTTTTCATGAAAATCACTTCTGTTCTTTAGTCTAATCTGTACTGAAGATAACCCTAGCCCAGGGTTTTCCACCTTGCATAGCTGACATTTTGAATTAGATTGAGTCCAGGCTGTGGAGCACAGTTCTAATTGGCAAGTTAGAGGTGGAGCATGCGCTCTGCATGCCTGCAGGCACGGGAGCTCACTGCTAAGCTCTCACATGTAGAAATGAAAATTGTCTGTACATACTGCCAGGCTTCAAAGGTAAAACTGCTGTCAGCTGAAATGACAGGCTTACGACTAAGAGTCTAGAGTTTTGTTTGTTCAAGATGGGGGTCTCACTGAGTCAAGTAGCCTGGAACCCAGTAGGCTGGCCTCAAACCTGCTGCTCAGGGCCTCACTCCCAGAATTGCTGGCAGGAGACACGGTACCCATATTGTTTTTGTTAAATACTAGCAATACCTCAGGGCCTGGAGATGGAGCTCAGGGGAACAGCACTTACCTTGCATTCCCAAGCTCCTAGGGTCAAATCTCCCACCCTGGCGAAGGGGAGAAAAATCGTGGGAGAGGGCACTCTAGGAGTTGGGTTCTTGCATTTTTGCATGAATACCACACAGCCATATAAAAACAATCAGAAGTAGCCATCGCTTTGTAATATTTTCCAGACTCCCATTCTAATATTTGTGTTTTTCTCATTCACTATCTCAACTGTTCCTCCCTGACCTTGAGGTCAGTACTCAGCCTACAGGCTTCAAATTCCTGCCCATTCTATCTCGGAGCCTTCCAGCACTGGGGAGAAGCTCTCAGAGAACCCCGGGGTATGACCAACAAGCCAGATCACAACGGATTGCACAACACATTATAAAGCAAAAAACAACACTCTCAGGAATCCTCACACAACGGGAACTGGTTTGTATTATAACCAAGGAGTATTTGATAACAATTTATGTCATAGCCACATCCCTTTTTAAAAAGGCCTAGCACTAGGAACAGATTAAGAAAGTCAGTTCTGACGGACAAAAAAAAAAGGTGTTGGGCATAAGTTGTCAAACTCCAGAATACCAAAGTCTGCTGACTGAAGACTCTTCCAATAATGTTGTTCTTTAAAGGTGAAATCAACTCACCACAAAGAAAGTACATGCCAAATATTATGGACTGCATAAAATCTTGTTGGGGGCCTGGTGACGAGGTTCAGCAAGTATATGATCTCCTGATGACTTTAATCCCTGGAAGCCACAGCACAAGTAGAAAACAGACCCCTGTGAACCTCCACACGCATCTTGTGGTACTCCCACGTGGACACACACATCATAAACATATGCACGCACCATTTTTTAAATAATCATTTAAAAATATTTTTTGTTGGATCAGCAAGATGGTTCGCTGAGTAAAGACCCTAACTAAGTTTGATCCCCAAGGCCAAAGTCTAAGAGCAGGCTGTCCTCTGACCTCCACCACTGTTGCTATGTGGCACACTCATCTACACACATATCTTAAAATGGTTTTTAAAATGTTAAATAAAACTTGTTTCTTATATATTTGTACTGTGCCTAGGACAGTACAAATAGTCCAACCCAAGTGGGAAATGGTCCAGACAGTACAGAAACTAAAGTCAGGAGATATCCCTCCCCATCATGCACATTTCAACTGTAGCTCACTGTCCATCTCTGGTTTCATTCTGTAAATCTCTTCACCTCACTGTGAGGAGATCAGCCTACCAACTTCTCACTTCTCAGGCATTCTCCAAGGTGTAGCAGGGCACTTCCAGATGTCCACTCAGGCTTTGGGCTTCAACAGGAACTAATACAAATTTCCTGGGGGCTGGGGCTGGCTCTGTTGGTAAAGTTCTACCTATGCGCCATCAGGGTCCAAATTCCATCTCCAGAACATTTAAATAAAAATAGACTCTTCTACCTCAAACTACCTCAGGATTTAGGACACCAAGAGGCCACGCACACTATACAGCTAAGCATCACAGTAATCGGTCTCCCAGGTCTCACCTAATACACTTCCCTAGTTCTGTTCATCTACCACCTTAACAATCACACGGTAAGTGAAAGTCGCTTGTCTTTTCCCTTACTTCATAAAACTCATGCCAGGGGCCTAGAAAGATGGCGCAGCAGTTAACACCACTCGCTGCCCTTGCTGAGATTGTGAGTCCATTTCATCACCTACATGCAGCAGCTCACAATATTTACTCTCCAATCCAGGGATCTGACACCCTATTCTGACCTCCTCCTGCACCAGCTGCACACGTGGTACTGATGGATACAGGCAGGCGCTCATATATACACATAAAATAAAAACAAAGTTAAGAACTCAGCCCAGGTGTTGCACACACCCACAATCCCAGCAACCAGGAGGCTAAGGCAAGATGATGAATTCAAAACCAGCCTGGGCATTGGACTGTCTGTCTGTCTAGATATCTAGATAGATACACACACAAAGTGTGCACTCTGACAGCTTTTTAACTTTTTGTCACAAATACCTAAATATTCTTAATACAGTACATGGACCTTAGAAGAAGCTGGGACTGGGGAAATGGCAGCTTTAAAAAATAAAAATAAAAACCTGTGTGTAAATTTCTCAAATAGTTGAAGTTTAAAGACAAACAAACAAAAAAAAACACCACTAAAAAGTAATTCAAAACGTCCAACACACAGGAGATAAAGGACAGTCGATCTGTCTGCAAGCATGAGGCCCTGGGTTCTATTCCACAAGTAAACTGGGTGTGGTGGCTCAGGCCTGTAATCACGGCACTGGGGGAGGTAGAGGCTGGAGGGTAAGAAGTGCAAGGTCATCATCAGACAGAAACAGTGAATTCTAGGCCAGCCAGAATCCTGTCTAAATAAGTAAATAATAAACAGAAGATTAATAACACAAAGACAACAAGTGTGGCAGGCACTCTCAATAGAATATGCTATTTAAAGTTCTTGGTACATACAGTTAGGACTACCACAAAAAGCATGTCCTACTTCTCTGGTGCAAGTTTCCAAGTTACAAGGCAAGTGACTCAAACATGACCAACACACTTCTCTAAATGGCAGTAGAGCTTTCCTCACTACTAATCTGATTCTAAGATTTACACTCCCCCCCCTCCCCAAAGCCTTCTGTTGAAGTTGTAAACATCTCTAATGAAAGCAAGACAGAGTAAGGATCCTATAACAAAATGTTTAAATAGCTTAAAGGCCGTTAATGAACTATAAGACAACTCCAAGTAGTTAATCTTTTCAAAACGCATTTTGAGTTTACAAACATGTATTTAAATAATGGGCTACAGTAAAGATTAGACAAATTCTTATCCCATGCCAGAAACTAGACTGCCTGCCCAGGATCTAAAAGCTGCTAGCCCAGACCGAGGTAAAGATAACACTGACACATTAAAGGCCAGTATCTTAGCAAGTTAGGCCTCTTCCTCTCCCCGGGAAGCACATGACAAACTGGGCGTCACGCAACTTAAGTCACCCGGTCACTTAGCAAAAATTACACCTTGATTCTAAACTTGAGAAACCATGGCTTTCCACACGCAAAAAAAAAATATGGGCCAGCATCGATGTAAACGGGGAGACGGAAGCTTAAACGCACCACTTTCCGATCTGTAAACATTTGGCCCATCATTAGATGTGAGTCCTAGATCTCAAGACATGCTTTAATGGAGGCCTCCCTCAACCTCCGAGTCTGTTTTGCAACAGTACAGGGACTTTTTTCCTGCTTTATCTTAGGTCCCAGCAAACATGTAGCCTTGCAACTCAATATCCTAAACTGGTATGACACGGTGGCAGAGCGAAGGGGAAGAATCCAAATCAAAACAGCCTTAAGAGGTTTTTTCAAATATTTTAAATCAAAATTCCTCCTCTTCCCATAGCAAACCCAACCCAGAAATTCACAGCGCGTTAAGAAAAGCAGCATTACGAACTGCAAATCGGAGAATTTTCCTTTGACACTCCACGCACGGTTTTCAGCTGTCAAATTACAACTCCAGAAAACACTATCATTAGAATAAAAAAGGAAACAAAAAGGCTCTCACCACAGGGGCCCGGGAGCAGGAGTTTGGCAGAACCATTTCGAAGGAAGGAGAGCAAAGGGAATCCAATCCACTTCCCCAACCCCCGCCTGACTTCATTCCCCTCCCGGGGCAGTCAACCTCACTGCAGGGGCTCAAATCTAATAATAATAACAATAATCATGGCGCTCCCTCCCTCCTCCCCCTCCCAACCCGCGGTCTGCCGGGAATCTCTCCCCCCCCACCCCCGCCTCCCCGGGGAAACCCAGCCCCCGGTACACGACTCGCCGGAGCCCCCGAACCCGCCGCTCCTCTTCCCTCTCTTTTCCACCTCCACCATCCCCCATCTGCATTGTCTGTCTCAATTCAACTTTGACTAATATGGATTCCTCGGGCCTGGGCCGGGAGCCCCCGGCTCCGCCGAGTTCAACGAGGCTCCTCGCGGGAGGGGGAGGGGGCAGCGCGCCGGGCCGTCTACACCGCAGCGGCGTCCACACCGCGCCGGCCCCCGCCCCGCGGCCCGGGGCTCCCAAGTTTGGCCCGCACCGGGCCTACAGGGGGCGATAGGGCCCCCAGCGCGGCCGTGGGGGAGGGGAGAGAGGAGGGAGGCGCCCCTCCCCCGCCGCCGCCCCATTACCTGTCATTGAGCTGGTCCTCGGTGCCCGGCAGCGGGTGGACCACGAAATGGATGGACGTCATGGTACCGCCTGCGCGCCCCGCTCCCGGGGACGAGCCGCTCCCGCTGTCGCCCGGCCCCCCGACCCCCTTCCCGTCCCCGGATCCCACGGCCGCCGCCACCGCCTCCTCCTCCCGGTCCCCAAACGGAGTGCCGCGAGCGCGCAAGGACCGCCGCCTCCCCGCCGAGCGTGTGTCCGCGGCCCGGCGGTCCGGCGCGGCGGGCGGGAGGGCGGATCAACGCGCCGCCCGCTCGGCCGGCCACGGCGC
>NW_021604565.1:14974057-14992184 GCF_004785775.1 Grammomys surdaster
TGGAGGGGTGCCGGGGCGGACGCGGCGGACGCGGGGAGCGGGGAGGGATAGCAGCCAGCAGCGCGCGTCACTGGCGACGAACCGCCGCCGCCAGCGCCGCCGCCGCCATCTTCACTTCTGCCCCAGTTTCTCCGTCTCGCAGGCTGGGCGCCGATCGGCGGGGGAGGGGCGGAGGGCGGGGCCGCGGGGCGGGGCTCTGCGCGTGGGGCGGGGCTCCGGGAAACGGGCGGCCGGGCCCCAGCGATTGGGCCGCTTAACGTTGTCAGGCCACGGCGCTGTAAGGCGCTCGCCTATTGGCGCGCTGGGCCGCGAGCCCGGCCCCCCAGGGCGGGGCGGCGTGTTCCAGAGAGCACGTGCTCGGCAAGCCGGGCGAAAGGGCACGCGCACCCGGCTTCTTTTTCCCCCCCGGATCCCTAATGATTGTGCGTGTGCGAATGGCTTGTTGTTTCTCGTCCTCCAGCCGCAGTTATATATAAGAGAAAAGTACCCTGAGGAACCAGAGATGTTCGGCTTCCGGCGGTTACGTAAGAGCCTTATCAAAACCTGATAGAAGGATCCTGGAAGTGACTTTGCAGCAGCTTTTATCACTCTAGACTAGACTCTTTCATCAGCACTACCATCGTGCAACTAACTACACAAAGTGTGGAAATTTCCACTTACTTTCTGTTCGTGTAGTTTTTATTTTGGGGTTGTGTGTGTCTATAGACTTTAATGAAAGATGATATGCACCTGTTGTAGGAAGAGCTTTCTTGTGATCTGGGGTATCAGAACCACAACTTCTGGAATTCTTTCTCCTCAGCGTACCTCCCCCACCCCACCACGAACCAGTACAGTTTCCCTCTTAAAATTTTCTGTGATCCTTTCAAAATATTGAATGCCTCTTTCAAGGAAAAACCTGAAAACCTGAAGCCTCTTCTCCAGTCTGTATCAGTTGTTCGTTAAATCGGGTGATACAAGATTAGTGATTGCACCGGAGAGCAGTTTTCGTCTCTTTATGCTTTTTAGTTTAGGAAGTTCTTCCGAGAATACTATGAAAAGTTAGAAATCAAGTTATACTGGGTACAACATGAGACAGGTAAGGAACACTTTTTAGTTGGCCATCAGCTCCAGGTTTCACCTAAAAAAAAGTGTTCAAAGTTGGGCAATGATGCACACCTTTTGTCCCAGGTCTCAGAAGACAGAGGCAAACATCTAAGTTGTGGGCCAGCCTGATCTAAGAGTTTCAGGCCAGTTAGAACTACACAGTAAGACCCTGTGTCAGTCCATCAATAGTGGGGAAGGCTACTGAAAGTGCCTAAGCAGCCTATGACTACCAACCATCCTGTAATTGCTACTTTGATTTTGTTTCTGGATGTGATGGATACTGCTGGTTCTAGAGCAAGACAGTAGGATTTTGGTTAAGTAGTACTTAACCATGTGGCCTTAGTCATTTACCCTGGTATAACATTATGTTCTACACAGGGTCTTGTAAGGCACACAGCTGTTCATAGACATAATGAAAGATGTTAATGTGTCACGTGCACTGCTTACACGTGGCTCAGTTTACAGTGCACCTCCCTCTGGAAGGTAAAGCACGTCCTTGTTAGCCAGGTGGTGGGGAGCCTTTAATCCCAGTGCTCTGGAGGCAGAGGCAGGCGGATCTCTGCTGTTCCAAGCTAGCCTGGCTAGCCTGGTCTACACAGTGAGTTTAGGAAAACTAGAAATACACACAGAGAAAGCCTGTCTAGGAGGGGTGGGGAAAAGAGCCCAAACACCTTAGCGCTGAGGCTCAGACAGAAGCCATCTCTTCTGACTCTGAGTGCATTGTTCTTCACACAGGATCATAGCTCTTACCTAGTCGTTAATCACTGAGAAGGAACAGTATGTAAGACCCATCTAAAAAGGCAGGCGTGATAAGTGCAGTGAGAGTGCTGTTAAAAGAGGGAATGGTTCCAGCCAGGAGCCTCAGGGACGCTCCCGAACAGGGCTCACACCCGCCCCTCAGCTTTGCCATGTTTCTTTCTTCCACACCTCCCTTCTCCACCTTTCCACTGTGTGTCCAGCCTCCTTTATCCACTCCTAGTTTTCTGTACCTGAAGTTCAGTCTCCTCACTCACTCAAAAGCATGGAGTAGTAATCATGTATTACATGGAGAAATAAGACGGGGAATGGCAGTGTGGTGGTTTGATTAAGAATGCCCCCACCCCACAGGCTCAGATATTTGGATGCTTACTTACCGGGGAGTGGGACGCTTTGAAAGGATTAGAGACCTCATTAAAGGAAGTATGCCATCGGGTTGGGCTTTGTGGTTTCAAAAGCCCTTACCAGGCCCCCATCTTTCTCCTCTTCTTTCTCCTTCTCCTTTGCCTGTCCTCACCTCTCCTCCCCTCCCCCCATCGTGTGCCTGCAGATCGGAATATTGAACTCTTAGCTACTTCTCCAGCACCATGTCTGTATTTGTGCTTCCATGTTCTCTGCCATGATGCTAATGAACTAAACCTCTGAAACTAAGCAATCCCCCCACTAAATGCTGTCTTTTCTAAGAGTTGCCTTGGTCATGGTGTCTCTTTACAGCAGTACAACAGTGACTAAGACAGAAGTTGGTGCCAGGAATGGGGTATTGCCTGACCATGACGCTTGTTGGTAGAATGTGCACTTTGGGACTTCGGACTAGAAAAGTGGTTGGATTCTCTAAACAGGGCATAACTGGCCGACCTCATAGGAACATGAAAGGCAGTGCTGAGGACGATTTGAGCTGTGGGGGCCCAAATCAAGACGTCTTAGAGAGGGATAATATTAGCATGTGGCCTATAGATCATAATTGTGATCTTTTGGTGAAGAATGTGACTGTGTTGTGCTCTTGTCCTAAAAATTGGCCTAAGGCTAAACTGAAGAGTTTTGGACTAATGAAGTCGGCAGAGAGATCTTAAGACTGCCTAGAACCGACTGTGGTGTTATCCCTCTTACAAATGTGTGTGATGATAAAGTAAAAGCTGGACAAAGAGAAACACAAAATGTGCCATTTGAGTAGAAAAAGGAGCACCAGAAAATGTAATGGAGCCTAAGTCCAGGGCTTACAGGGATAACCGGGTTTAAGGGAATGCTTGATGCTAAATGAAGTAAAGGAATAGTGACCTCAGGGCAAGACCCACCCAAGTAAGTTTCCAACTTGTAGAAAGGAATTACGGAAAGTCTTAAGCAGTGAAGGAAACCATTCACAACAGAAAAGCTAATGGAAATGTAACTGGGGCCAAGTTACATCACAAAGCAGAACTTTAGCCATGTGGTTCTGATTTAGAGTCAAGACTATAAGAAAAGAGTTGTGGAATCTCCCTCTGTTGCTAAAGAAAGCCACTGAGGCCAGGTGAACATCTAGGGTGTCCCTGTATAGAGTTCCAGAGAGGCCATTTCAAAGAGTTCAACTCCCTGGTGACTAAGCATTCAAATGCATAAGCCTATGGGAGCCATTCTTACTCAAACTACAACACTGCCATTTCATCAAAGTGTGATGGTGAAGCCTGGATTGTGTTGAAGACCCCGGGATAGTGGAGATGCCAGTATCTTGAGATGCCTGTCAAGGAAAGTTGCAGACTACATGTGTTACAGTCAACAAAGCTGAAAGAAGCTGGAGCCCTACAGAGCACTTTGACGTAAGGCATGAAGATGTAGAATTTGAGTCTGCCCAGTTGGTCTGCGGTCTTGCTTTGGTCCAGTATTTCCGCACCGTGCTCCCTTTCTTTGCACATTGTATGCTGAAAGCATGTGATCCACTTTTAGATTTGATCCTATAGGGGATTACAGTTAAGAGTTTGTCATGAGTATTGAAAGAGACTTTGCACTTTTAAACAGAGTTGAGACTATGAGAGACTATGGGGACTTAGGAGGTTAGACTGAGTGCATATGTACATTCTGATATGGCTACAACCCTATGGGGACCAGAGAGTGCAGTGTGATGCTTTGAGTGAGAAAATCCCCCATAGGCTCATAGATTTGAATGCAAGCCCTTTGAAAAGTATAGTGTACCAGCCGCACGGGGAGCTGAGGCATGTGCTCCTGTAATTCCAGCTACTCTGGAAGGTAAGGCAGAACACTCTTAAACCCAGCAGTCGTGGCCACTCTGATCTCACATACTGAGAATGCACACACGTGCACATACACTTGTAGTTAAAGGAAGTCGGACGTGCAGCTCAACAGCAGAGCACTAGCCTGTCACTCACATGGAAGAGAAGGAGCTGGGAAGTTTCTCACTAATTATCTGAACTAATTCTTCGTGGAGAATTCTCTCAAGTTAGAAAGGGTTAAGCAAAATACTTCTCTAAGTATACTTAAAAGCACATAAGGAGTGGCAAGGTGGTGGTAAGCTACTCACTCAGATCCAGGGAACTGGGTCCTGTTTCCACCCATCCTCCAGAGACAAGCTCAGAAGCCATGTATTGAAAATTCTGATGGGCACTCAGGTAAGAGCCCAGGATGCGTGTCTAGGACTCTCCCGTGCCGTGGGACGTGCTAACACAACCCACGTACTTTGTATTGTGTCCCAAAGGACTAGATCCCTGAAATGGGCAGTACCTTCAGTTTAGTTTTCCTAAAAGCAGGCAGTGAGAAAAAGGATTTGAGTATAAATAGTTCATTTAGAAAGTGATCACCATTTGTTCTGCTAGAGCAGCAATAGGAGCCCATGAAGGGAAAACTTAGCAGTCAATAATATAGAACCTCTGGGGGCTGAAGAGATGGCTCAGAGGTTAAGAGCACTGTCTATTCTTCTAGAGGTCCTGAGTTTGATTCCCAGCAACCACATGGTGGCTCACAACCGACTATAATATGATCTGATGCCCTCTTCTAGTGTGCCTATGTACATGCAGATAGAGGACTCATACACGTTAAATAAATAAATAAATAAATAAATAAATAACCTCTGTCCTGGGTCAAGACCTAACATTCTACTTGGGGGACTCAATCACCTAGCTAAAAGACATAGGCAGAATAATTATTCCTTCTAAATGAGATGTGTCCTTCTCCTTCCCAGAATTCCTGCCCCCTCTCATAGTCCCTACAAGCCATCATGGGGTTACCTTGAGGTTTGTTAAGTCCTAATTCAGAAAGGCACAGTCCTGCCTGATGCTTTGGTATCCTTACTCTTTCTTTAAACTTCCCTCCCGGTCGTGTGGCTGATGGTCTACAATGTGTCAGGTTTCCATGGTAGTAACTCAAATAGCATGGTTCATTTTATTATTCTTCATTCTCCTCCAGGGAGCTGCCAAGATTGACACCTTGCCTACCTGTGAATTATTTTATTTTATTTTATCTTTTCCGAAACAGGGTTTCCTCTGTATGTAGCCCTCGAAGTCCCGGAACTCACTCTGTAGACCAGGCTGTCCTCAAACTCACAAGAGACCCATCTGCCTCTGCTTCCTGAGTGCTTGTTTGAATCCTTTCTTAAAGTCTTGGACCAAGAATGAGACCAAGAATCCCAGGAGGTGACCCTGATTTCCCTGATATCAGTACCAGTTGGAATGCAGAAATAAGATCGAAAAGGCAGAAAACTCAAGAGGAGGTAGGTGGCTGCCTATTTTAGCATCTTGGGGGAACTGAAATGTAACCCTACTTGGAACCTCTGTGGACCACACCCCCCAATTAACCTCCTGAGGAGGGATGGAGATGGGACACTTAGCCATCCACTCCAAGTCTGAGTGGTGAGCTGTGTTCAGAGAGTGCCAGTCTGCCGCGTACAATGCCTTTTATAACTGCAGATCTCACTCTACCGCCAAAGAACAGCCTCAAGAACTTCACAGATATATACAGAATTTGGCAATTTACAATGAAAAATAAGAAAAATAATAAAGAATAATAAAGGCATTTTTGAATGGAGCCAGGAATGATGATACAAGCCTGTAATCATAGCACTAGGGAAGTGAGGCAGAAAGATTAGGAGTTTCCAGCTAGCTTGACCACATAGCAAGTCCTAGGCCAGTCTGGGCTATATAGAGAGATGCTGACCCTCAAATTAATAATAATAATAATAATAATAATACTTAAATAGAGCTGCAGGGATTGCTCTGCAGTTGAGAGCACATAACTGTTCTTCCAGAAGATGTGTGTTCAGTTCCCAGGATGCATGTCGGCAGCTTCACAATCTCCTATTACTCTTCGAGGAAACTCCAAATTCTTCTCTGGCCTTAGAGAGTCCCTGCATATGTGCCATAGACACACACACACATAGATAAAAATAAATATATATTTTTTGAAGTATTCATTCTTCAGGTAAAAGTAAAATGCTTCCCAGAGTAAGCTCAAAGACACCAAGAAATAAAGAATGACTGCATGTGGTTTCATATGCCTTCCATTCAAGTCCAGCCTGGTCTACATAGCCAATTCCAGACCAGCCATAGTAACAGTAAAACCTTGTGTAAATAAAAGTAAGGAGCCTGGCAGAGTGGTATATGCCATTGTCTTAGCTCCTGCGGATAGATGGTAAGATCCCTCAAGATCAGCCGGGCGGTGGTGGTGCACACCTTTAATTCCAGAACTTGGGAGGCAGAGGCAGGTGGATTTCTGAGTTCGAGGCTGGCCGGGTCTAGAGTGAGTTCCAGGACAGCCCAGTCTATGCAGGGAAACCCTGTCTGGGAAAAAAAAAAAAGAAAGAAAGAAAGAAAAAAGAAAGATCCTCAAGATCAGGAAGTTCAGGGGCATAGAAATCCCACCTCTACGATAAAAAGGAAAAGACAGCAGTGAGAAAATATGTAGGTCACCGGGCGGTGGTGGTGCACACCTTTAATCCCAGCACTTGGGAGGCAGAGGCAGGCGAATTTCTGAGTTCAAGGCTAGCCTGGTCTAGAGAGTGAGTTCCAGGACAGCCCGGGCTACACAGAGAAACCCTGTCTCGAAAAACCAAAAAAAAAAAAAAAAAAGAAGAAGAAGAAGAAGAAAATATGTAGGTCTATGAATGTTGACTGAAAAAAGTAATGGGGCTTGGGCTTGGTAGCCCAGGCATAGAGCTTTTTCCAGGTATTTGGAAGACCTTGAATTAGATCACCAGCATTTACAGAGAAGGTCAAGGCTATAATCACAAATCCTGAGGAAGCCAAGCAGGAAGGTACCAAGTTCAAGGCTTGTCTGGGCTGTGGAATGAATTCAAAGCCATCATTCATTGGCAACTTAGTGATGCTCTTTCTCAAAATAAAAGGTAAAAAGACTTAGATTCAGTCCCCAAGAAGTGGGAAAGGACACTGGTCAAAGTGACAAAATGAGTTGAAAGGTCTTAAAGAGACATGTGTGTTTTCAGACAGGGTCTCAGACAGGTGATGGTGGCTCATGCCTTTAATCCCAGCACTCAGAAGTTAGAAGCAGGTGAATCTCTTGAGTCTGAGGCCAGCCCAGTCTACAAAAAGAAGGAAGGAAGGAAGGGAGGGAGGGAGGGAGGGAGGGAGGAAGGGAGGGAAGGAAGACACATGGTTTCATGTAGCCCTGGCTAGCCTCAAACTTGCTTTGTAATAGAGAATGCTTGAACCCCTGATCTCCCGCCTGCCTCTACCTCCTGTCCTGGGATTATAGATATTTAATACCAGCCCAGGGTTTTGGGTTGTTTTTTTTTTTTTATTGTTTGTTTCAAACAGGGTTTCTCTGTGTAGCCCTGGCTGTCCTGAAACTCGATCTATAGACCAGGCTGGCCTCAAACTCAGAGATCTACCTGCCTCTGCCTCCTGAGTGCTGGGACTAAAGGCGTGCGCACCAGCCCAAGTTTATATGAATCTAGGACATGAACCTTGGGCTCCATTTAAGCCATTCCATCCCTCAGCCTTGAGTCCTATGACCATTAAATCAAATCCTAATGGAAACTTTCTACAAACAAAGTTTCATGAAGACATAATTGTACTATCAAATAGTAACTAACAGGAAAGATACTATATGTCAGTCTTACATAAATTCTTTGGGTAAATAGGGAGGAAAAAATTAAATACCGCCCAATTCACTTCATGAGTCTAGCAGTGTGCCCTTGTTATAAAAATCTGGCAGAGTCATTATAAGAAAAAATTACAAGAACGTGTGCAAAACTCATCAGCAAATATGACCAAAACTAATTCACCAATAAATGTTGATAATCTTACTCCATAAATACAGGTTGGATGATTTGAACTCTGAAAAATTAACCAATGTGAATTGTCACATTCACAAAGTAAAGGAGAATAACCATTCAACATAGGAAACAAAAGCCAGCTGCACAATTGTAACACCATTCATGAGAGACTCTTAGAACACTGAATGAAAGGAAGCCTCCTTAATTGCTCAAAGGTATTTATGAAAACCTTTTAAGAGTCAGGGTAGTACCACTCACTCACTAGAGCTAAGACAGGAGTGTCTCTTGAGCCCAGGCACTTGAGAGCAGCTTGAGCAAGAGGTGTAGGTGTGCGTGTGTGTATACGTGTGTGCACACATGCATGCGTTTGTATATATATATATATGCGTGCGTGTGTTATACCTGTGTCAGTGTATGGAGGTCAACTTTATGTATCATTCCTTTGAGGCACAGTCTCTCATTGATGGGGACCTCTCACCGATTAGCCTAGGCTTGCTGCCCAGTGATCTGCCTGGTGCCCCTGTACCCCACTCAAAAGTTAAAGGAGAGAGGAGGTAAAGTAAGGCTGTGAATAAACAAGCAAAAACAAAGGACTAGCTGAGCATCATAACATGCACCTGTCAATCCCAGCATGAAAGAGGCGCGAAGAGCTACTCTGGGCACATGTCTAGAGATGGGAGGGAAGCAGGCAGGCAGGCAGGCAGCACATGTTGTAGCACACCTATAATCACAGCACTTCAGAAACAGAAGAAGGAAGATTCTTGCAAGTTTGAGGGCAATCTAGTCTATATGACAAGTTCCAGAACTGCATAGTAAGACACTGTCCCCATGCCAAAAAACATAAACACACAAGAAAGGGGAGAGCCCCAGAATCACCTCTGTAATAATAAATGAAAGCCTTTTCCATAAAGTTGGAGACAAGTGTACCTATTATCACAAATTCTCAACATTGTACTGAAGGTTTTCTCTGGAACAGTAGAGGAAGAAAAGAATCTTTGCTGGGGTCCAGCCTCGACACAGGATCGGAGTTCTCAACTGGAAGCAGGGATATCTGGAAGGCACATAATAAACATACACAGACTACTTTTTGGATACAAGCTGACAGGCAAATTTTTCAAGGCTTAGAGTTTCTCACTCTCTGCTTTTTTTCTCGCTCATTCGCTCGCAGCTTGAGGCTGCACACACTTCATTCTCCTGCTCACTCTGCTTTTCTTGAACTCCCATACTCCTACACACCTCTGTGTGTTTCCCTCTCACACACATCTCATATGCTGTCCACACACATCTCACATTCTCTCTTCACTCATTCTTCACACTCACTTCACATTCTCTTCTCATTCGCTCTCTCACTTTCTCTCACCACAGTCACCTCACATACTTCTCCACCTTTCTCTGCCCCAGTCTTTTATTGATACGCCAAAAGCAGTAGAAAAAAAGACATTGTATAATCATTGCCAAATCAAATTCAAAAGAATAACCACATCCCACAAAGAATTAAGAATTACAGTCATTCCCCAAAGTTTCAAGCTTCCCTATTCCCAGGCCTGTAGCCAAAATAATAATAACTACAAACTTATCATTATTTAAACTTTAGCTTTTAACTTACTATACTTCAGAGCTCTGAGGTCAGCTCCTTGCATTTTCCTGTGAAGCTCTAATGATAAATGACATGGGCAAAGCTGCCAGGCAGTGGCCAGAAAGAGTCAAGTTAACCCTTAACTCAGCAGTTCTGCTAGCTTTCTGCTTCTGTACATTGCACACAATGACTCTCCTAAGAGTCCCAGTGTTTTGACTTAGTTTTACTAGTATAAGATTTTATGGGGTTTTTTTTTTTTTTTTTGGTTTTTCGAGACAGGGTTTCTCTTTGTAGCCCTGGCTGTCCTGGAATTCACTCTGTAGACCAGGCTAGCCTCGAACTCTCGAACTCAGAAATCCACCTGCCTCTGCCTCCCAAGTGCTGGGATTAAAGGCGTGCACCACCACCGCCCGGCTCTCTAGGAACCACTCTTAAATGTTACGCAGAACTTATTTCATAACTTCGATAGATATTTTTTTCCTTTCTTGGGGTCCCAGTGTTGGCTCTATTTCAGTTTCTAATAATCTCTTCAAACTTCCTTTGCAAGTCAAGCATTAATCTGGAACTACCATCGTGCAGTTATTGCATTGTTTCCAAGATGAGAACACACAGCATGCGCCTGGGCCATTAGGACGGTGCTCTGCTGTGCCCCGAGCCTCAATTTTTAATTGTTTAAGAATCATTACATCAAGGAACATCTAGTTTGACAGAGTTCATCAGAGCAGAAGGAGAAAGAAGTAAGAAAATCAGATATAATAGAATAATTATGCACACCAAGGCCAACTGAAAAGCAGTCACACACAAATGAAATCCATACAGCTGTTGTCCAGGGCTAAGGTTAGGAGAAATGGGGACAACTGTTGTTTACATAGAGCTGCCATGGGCTTCTGAGATGTCTCCATCCCGGCCTACTGCAGGCAGTCCTTGTCATTGTATGCTGTCCCCAGCAAATCTTAAAACATAAGACAAATTTTCTGAGGCAGCGACCAAAGTGCAGGCAGAGGGCAGTTACTGTCATTCAGTGATTGTTACTTCTAAGCTGCCTAGAGGTTAGAGTGGCCAAACAGGTACAGCTTGGCTGGCAGGAAGCGGTCATACATTATAAGGACACTGTATTTCTGGTAGCTTCCAAGGAATAGGGTTTAAATACTAAGCTCTGGCCTTTCTTTGAAAGCACATACGTATACTCCCCATCCTATGGTCCTTACCAATGCCACGGTCCCAGGAGATCTGATAGACAGTGCCAGGCCTGCTGGCCCACAAGATCAGCCATGCCCAGGCCACTTTAGAGTGCCTTAAGGAGTCTAAGTACAAATAGACAGCAGAAAAGGAAAATATAATAATTTCTGTTCAAAATCATGTCTGTAAACTGGGTGTAATGGCACAGGCTGTAATCCAACACAAGGGGGAGGTCATCAAACTGTGGTTTTAAGCTAGCCTTGTCTGTAAAACCTGCCTCAGAAGACCAAACAACAACAGCAACAATTACCCGAAATCAACATGCAGGTTTGCCAACCTGAGGCGCCTGGTTTATGGGATTGGCTGGTACACCCCTGAAGTGGAAACTTAAGGGTTCTTTGGGAAGTCAGTTGTGTTGGATGGTGTTTTGCTGAGGCAAACGTGAAGAAGTGTTTTCCTACAGCAGATACCATGGTGAAGACTATGGCAGACTCCTTGAAGGACTATTTCCCTGAAGTAGACACAGGTGGAAGAATACATGTGTAGCAGGATATTTATTCTGCTACATTGTATTCCCAGTGGAGCTCAGTGATTAAGCAGTAGAAGAGGAGGTGGAGCTGGGAGAGGAAGGGGAGGAGAAGGAGGAGGCTATGGACCATGGAGAACCACGGATGGGTCTAAAGCTGTCCTGGGTAGCCACTTCTATCAAAAGGTTAGATATTGGGTAACAACTCTAATTGTGTGGGCATCTTGTTGATTGAGCATTTCTAAATATATAAATTCTTTAGCTAGTCATTAAGCTTTAAGAATCTCATTTCTACCAGGTACTGTGAGGATGGTAGATATACTCTGGGGTTCAGCCGAGCTTTTTGGATGCAGCATGGGGGATTGGCAGAGCCATCCCCCATGCTGTCATCTCATGGGTGCCAGGACCTGTGCGTCTAGCTACCAGAGCCGCAGTCAGAGCCAAGGAGCAGTGGGAACATGGCGGCTGCTGGGGAACAAGCACCATTTTCTAAATATATCCCCCTACATCCGTGATGAAGGATTTTTCCCCAATGATACACATGTATTGGTCCACCTTACATTGCATAATTGAGCTCCATTTGTCAGGGCTCCATAGAGAGAAGTGCATCAAAAATCTGGTGGGGCTGAAGAGATGGCTCAGTGGTTAAGAGCACTGACTGCTCTCCCAGAGGTCCTGAGTTGAATTCCCGGCAACCACATAGTGGCTTACAACCATCTGTAATGGAATCAGATGCCCTCTTCTGGTGTGTCTGAAGAAAGTAACAGTGTACTCGCATAAAAACAAGTAAATAACCCTTAAAAAAAAATCTGGTGATGTGCTGTGGCTTCTTATCACTTCTGCGGACTCAAGCCAATTGGCAAAGTGATGTCAGCTAAGATAGATTCACATGCTGAGGCAAGACCCGTGGAGGACACATTATGTTTGGAGGGAGTATAAATAGGACTCAAAAAAAAAAAAATAGGACTCAACGGAGGACTGTCAGAGGGGTTTGCTTATAGAGCTAGCTCTGCAACCTTCTTGGACTTACATTGTTGCTGATCTTCGCTTTGCTGAGAGAGGCACAGCAACCCTCTGGCGTCCCTGCTGGTCTGAATCTCTCCTGCTGACGCAGGCTAATCCTTCTGAGGCCTGGCTATCTCCGCTAGGTAGTGCCATGGCTGCTGGTTCATGTTTACTATCCCGACTACCGAACAGGACTGTTGATATATTCATAAAGTATTTGCGAGTGGATCAACCTGCAGCTGCCAACAACACAGATGGGATTTACTCCAGGAACCATTTCTAAACAGGTCAGCTTCCCCATGTCCTTTCTTTCCCACTATCTCTAGTGGATGGTGGGCTAGAAGGGAGGTTAAAGCATTTAGGAACCATCATTAAAAGTAGGCTTTAAAAAAATTAAAGTTGCCGGGCAGTGGTGGCGCACGCCTTTAATCCCAGCACTTGGGAGGCAGAGACAGGCAGATTTCTGAGTTCAAGGCCAGCCTGGTCTACAGAGTGAGTTTCAGGACATCCGAGAACTACACAGAGAAACCTTGTCTCAAAAAAAAAAAAGGTACAGCCTCCCCCCCCCCATAAGTTTATGTTTTGCTAACTTGGTCCCCAGCTAGTTGTGCTATTTTGAAAGTTTCTGAAACTTTGGAAGATAGGGCCTAATTGTAGGGTAAATCACTAGGGTCGCTCTTTGTACACTATGGTGCTTTCAATCAAAATGGCTCCCATAGACTCACAGGGAGTGGCACTATTTGAAAGGATTAGATTGTGTGGCCTCGGTGGGGGAAGTGTGTCACAAGGGATGGGCTTTGAGGTTTCAGAAGCTCAAGCCAGGCCCAGTGTCTCTCTAGCACTGTGTCTACCCATATTTAGCCATGCTCCCTGCCATGATGATAATGCACTAAACCTCTGCACTATAAGCCAGCCCCCATCAAATGCTTTCCTTTATAAGAGTTGTCATGGGCCGGGCGGTGGTGGCGCACGCCTTTAATCCCAGCACTTGGGAGGCAGAGGCAGGCGGATTTCTGAGTTCGAGGCCAGCCTGGTCTACAGAGTGAGTTCCAGGACAGCCAGGACTACACAGAGAAACCCTGTCTCGAAAACCCAAAAAAAAAAAAAGAGTTGGCATGGTCACGGTGTCTCTTCACCACAATAGAAACCCCTAGACGTGGAAAGTTGTCCTGGGCCAAAGGCTTTCACTATCATAAGATTCTGCTCCAATATGTGGAGCCAAGCAACTGTAGGCTGGGCTTGCTGGGACTGTGAACCAAAATAAGTAATTCCTCCTTTAAACTGTTTCTGTCAGGGCAACACAAAAGTACAGAAAAGAAAAACAATAAATAGGCAGACCTGGGGACCTGAAGAGGGAGTCTTACTGTGTAGCCCACACTGATTTGGTGTTTACTATATAGACCAGGCTGGCCTGAAGTGAACATTTTTTTCTGCTTTAGCTTACTAAGTGTAGGTATGCCACCATGCCTATCTAAACATAATTCAGTGTGTAAAAGCACTCAAAGCCAGCAAGATGGCTCGGTGTGTTTGGGCACTGCCTGCCAAGCCAATCTTCTGAGATCAATCCCAGAAACCAAGTGGTGAAAGGAGAGAGCTGACTTCACAAACACACACATTAAATAAATTCAATTAAAAATTTAGCTAGAATTAATAATAAAGTTTAACAAATTGCTAGAATAATAAAGATAAATTATTTATGAATGCCAAAAATTCCACAAATTATTACTTGTTTTTGGTTTTTTGAGACAGGGCCTCTCTACATAAGCCTCAACTCATAGGCTGTCCTGGAACTCACACTTACTATGCAGACCAGGCTAGCTCAGAACTTACAGAGATCCACCTGCCTCTGGCTCCAGAGTACTGATATTAAAAGTGTGTGCCGGGCTGGAGAGATGGCTCAGTGGTTAAGAGCACTAACTGCTCTTCCAGAGGTCCTGAGTTCAATTCCCAGCAACCACATGGTGGCTCACAACCATCTGTACTGGGATCCGATGCCGTCTTCTAGTGTGTCTGAAGATAGTTACAATGTACTCATTTAAATAAAATAAATAAATCTTTAAAAAAAAACCAAAAAGTATGTGCCACCTGGATTCACTTTGTCTGTTTTTGTTTTGTTGTTGTTTTAAGACAGAGTTTCTCTGTGTAAAGGACCTGACTGTCTGGAAACCCACTTTGTAGCTCAGGCTAGCCTAGAACTTACAGAGTTCTACCTGCCTCTGCCTCCCTAGTGCTGGGATTAAAGGCATGTGGCTGGCTCACAGATGATTTTTTAATGACGTATATAAATGTATGTTTCTATGTATGGGTATGTGAACAGTGGATGCAGGTGCCCACAGAGTCCAAAAGAGGATGGCAGACCCCCTGGAGCCGGAGACCCAACATAAATATTTTGAAAGTGAAAAATTAAAGCTCATATTAGGATAAAAACTGTCTGAGAGCATTGAGTTGCCCCAAACCAAGGCTCCAACATTAGAATACCTACACGGTACAGAACTATAGGGTTAATACACTAAATTTTAAAATTGGCAGAGGATATGAATAGGCACTTCTTGAAAGAACACTTATAAATAACCAACATGCTCATAAAAAGATGATAAACATTATTGATAATTTCAAATTAACTCCCCAATAAGATATCATTTTTATCTACCGGGATAACTGAAATCAAGAGGGTGGGGCATAGGCAGAGCAGCTGCCAGGCATTTGGGAGACCCTGGATATGAGATCTCACCAAAGAAAGGGAAAAGGGGGAAGGGGGGAGAGGAAGGGTAAGGAGGGAGGGAGGGAGAGATTGGTTTTCCAACTGAAAGTTTAGGCAGCTTCTCAGAGCTACAAATAGTCACTATAAGATCACTCACAGTTACACAAGCAAGAGTATTTAAACCTACAGTCACATGGAAAACTGTCACTCACGTGTTCCTAGGAACTGTTAAGATCAGAGAAAAGCAGATGTAGTGGCTCATGTCTCTAGTCTCATCTCCCCAAGAGGCTGAGGCAGGAGGACTGCTTCAGCCTGGGAATTCAAGGCCAATTTGAGCAAAGTAGTAAGGCATTATCTCAATAAGTAGAAACAATGGAGAAAGCCCACATGTCTATCAACTGGGGGCTAAATAAGTAAATGTGACATGTTCCCACAATGCAATGTGCTTGCTATTTTAAAAAAAATTAAGCACTGATATATATATATTCTACAACATGAGCAAGCCTTGAAAACATTATGAGTGAAAGAAGCAGACAGAAAAGGCAGAACGTTGTATGATTCCATTATTCTGCAGTGTCCAAGAAAAGCAAATTTCTCTTGGGACAAAGTAGAGTATTGGCTGTGAAGTGAAGAAATATGGTTGTTACTCAATGAAAATTTTCAGGGATAGTGACAACTGTGTAAGCCAGCTTCCTGTCACTAAAATAACTGAGAGGGTCAACTTGAAAGGAAGAAAAGTTTATTTTGGCTCCTGCCTTCAGAAGTGTGGATCCAGGATTGGGCAGTGGTGATGACCAGCACTTGAGGCAGAAGCAGAGGCAGAGATAGGCAAATCTCTGAGTTCAAGACCAACTTGGTCTACAGAATAAGTTGTAAGACAGCTAGGGACACACAGAGAACCCTGTCTCAAAAAAAAAAAAAAAAAAAGTAAAAAGGGAGAGGGGAAGAAGACAGAGGAGGAGGAGGAAGAAGAAGAGGAGGAGGGGGAGGTATGGTCCATAGTGAGTGTTGCTTACACTGGTGGTATCATGCCTGTTGCTGCAGAGTGGAGTGAGGTTGAGAGGGGAACAGGTGAGCTAAATTTGTGGTCGGCAGGAAGCAGAGGGAAAAGCAGGAAGAGGTTCTAGTCTTGGTCTCCCTCCCAGAGCTTTGCCTGCCTTCCTTCTGCTAGGTCTCACTTGCTCAGAAAGGTATGGCCAGCGACACGGTCTCACTTTCAGAAGGTTATGAAAGATCCTGATATACCACAGCTTGAAGGCCTACCTTTAACTTGTGGACCTTTAGAGGACCCTTCTATCAACCAGGACAAAAACATTGCAGAATTAGGTCAAGTGTAGTGGCACATGCCTTTAATCCTAGCACTCGGAACACAGAGACAGGCTGGCTTCTGTGAATTCAAAGCCAGACCAATCTATATAGCAAGTTTTAGGCCAGCCAGAGCTGCATAATGAGACCTTGGAATTAGATAGTGATTAACAATGTGATGTTTTCTTGTTCTTTTTTTCCTACATTCCAGCTGCAGTTTCCCCTCCCTCCTCTCCTCCCAGTCCTTCCCTCCACCCGTCCCCCCATCCACTCCTTTTCCCTTTCTCTTCAGAAAATAGCAGGCCTTGCCTGCAAATTTCATGATTTCGTTTCTTTTAACAGCTGAGTAATACTCCATAGTGTAAATGTACCACATTTTTTTCATCCATTCTTTGATTGAGGGACATCTAGGTGGTTTCCATAAAGCTGCTATGAACATGGTTGGGCAGGTGTCCTTTGGCTATATGCTCAGGAGTGGTAGAACAGGGGCTTGAGGTAGTTTGATCCCCAATTTTCTGAGAAACCATCTTATTGATTTTCAAAGTGTCTGTACAAGTTTGCACTCCCACCAGAAATGGAGGAGTGTTCCCTTGCTCTACATCCTTGCCAGCATGAGCTGTGTCTTGTGGTTTTGATCTTAGCCATTCTGATAGGTGTAAAATGGAATCTTAGTCCCTTTCTCTGATGGCTGAAGACGTTGATCATTTCTTTAAGTGGTTCTTTGAGATTCCTCTGTTGAGAATTCTGTTTAAATCTGTAACCCACTTTTTAATTGGATTATTTGGTTTTTCAATGCTTAGTTTCTTGAGTTCTTTATTTTGGATATCATCCTTTTGTCAGATGTGGGATTGGTGAAGATCTTTTCCCATTCTGTAGGCTGCTGTTTTGTCCTATTAGCAGCTTTTCATGTGTTCCCATTTATTAATTGTTAATTTTAGGGCCTGTGCTATTGGTGATCTGTTCGGGAAGTTGTCTCCTGTGCCAATGTGTTCAAAGCTATCCCCCACCCCCCCTTTTCTTCTATCAGGTTCAGTTTTTTTGTTTGATTGATTGTTTGTTTGTTTGTGTTTCTTTTTTTTTTTTATGAGGCAGGGATTCTCTGTGTGGCTATGGCTGTCCTGGAAATTAGGCTGGCCTCGAACTCAGAGACCCACCTGGCCTGCCTTCCAGGTACTGGGATTAAAGGCACCACCACCACCACCCAGCTCAGTGTATCTTGTTTTATGTTAGGTCTTTGATCCATTTGGACTTGAGTTTTGTACAAGTTGATAGATATGGATCTATTTGCATTCTTCTGCATGCTAACAATTAGACCAGCACCATTTATTGAAGATGCTTTCTTTTTTCTATTGTATAATTTTGGCTTCTTTGTCAAAAGTCAAATGTTATAGGTGTGTGGATTTACATCTAGATCTTTGATTCAGTTACATTGATCCATATAGCTAATTTTGCCAAGACCGTGTGGTTTTTATTACTACAGTTCTGTGATAGAACTTGAAATCAGGGATGGTAGTGCCTCCGGAAGCTCTTATTATACAGGGTTGTTTTAGTTATCCTGGGTTTTTTCCCATATAAATATGAGTATTGTTTATTCAAGTTCTGTTAAGAATTGTGTAGGGGGATGCACTGAATCTATTGATAGCTTTTGGTAGAATGGCCGCTTTTACTGTATGAGTCCTGCTGATTCATGAACATGTGTGAATCCTGCTGATTCATGAGCATGTGTGAATCCTCCTGATTCATGAGCATGTGTGAATCCTGCTGATTCATGAGCATGTGTGA
>NW_021604565.1:14992194-15010638 GCF_004785775.1 Grammomys surdaster
ATGAGCATGTGTGAATCCTGCTGATTCATGAGCATGTGTGAGTCCTGTTGATTCATGAACACTGGAGCGCATTTCTTCTGATATCTTCTCCAATTTCTTTCTTCAAAGACTTGAAGGTTTTATCATGCAGGTTTTCACTTGCTTTATGAGTGTTACACCAATGTATTTTTTATTATTTGTGACTATTTTGAAGGGTGATGTTTTCCTGATTTCTTTCTCAGCCCATTTATCATTCTTTTGTATATAGGAGGACTAGTGACTTTTCCTTTTTTAAGTTAATCTTGTATCCGGTCACTTCACTGAAGGTGTTTATCAGCTGGAGGAGCTCTCTGGGAGAATTTTTGGGGTCACTTATGTATAGTATTATATCATCCGCAAATAGCCATACTTTGCCTTCTTCCTTTTCAATCTGTATCTCCTTGATCTCCTTTAGCTGTCTTATTGCTCTGGCTAGAACTTCAATTATCGAATAGATAGTGGGCATCCTTACCTTGTTTCTGATTTTAGTGGAGTTGCTTTAAGTTTCTCTCCATTTAATTTGATGTTGGCTTGGCTTGCTATATGTTACCTTTATTGTGTTCAAGTATGTCCCCTATATCCCTGATATCTCCAAGACTTTTATCATGAGGGGATGTTAGATTTTGTCAAAGGCTTTTTTAGCATCTAATGAGATGATCATGTGGTTTTTACTTTATATCATGTGGTATTTATATAGTGAATTACATTGATAGATTTCCATATATTGAACCTCTCTGCATCTCCAGTAGGAATGAAGCCTACTGGATCATGGTGGATGATCTGACAATTGAATATATAATTCTAAAAGTCATCCAACCCTATACTTTAAGAGGGCAAATTTCATGGTATACAAATTACAGCTCAATTAATTTGTTGTTTTAAAAGAAGGAAAATGGTTGTTAGACTTTATTATTCTATGTGTATCTTGGATTCATATTGAGATGGCCAATTTTTAATTAACTAAGTGGGCTTAGTTAACTAGCTTGTTATTGCTTTTTCTTTTTTTCTTTTTGGTTTTTTGAGACAGGGTTTCTCAGTATAGCCCTGGCTGTCCTGGAACTCACTCTGTAGACCAGGCTGGCCTCGAACTCAGAAATCTGCCTGCCTCTGCCTCCCACGTGCTGGGATTAAAGGGGTGCACCACCGGGCAGTTAGTTGACTTTCCTATTTTCTCATTAGGTTTTATTTTACTTCCTTCTGTTTTATTTACCTTTTCTGTTTGTTTTGGCTTTGAGTGTAAGTCTTCAGTAAGAGTTTCTGTCCCATACCCCAGGGCTGCAAGCCCCATAGTGATAGGCAGAAGGGGAGAGATTTACAGATACCTCAACAAAACATGTTTATGAATCACCTGGCTAAAGTCACACAATAAGTGGTGGCCATCAGATCCTGGTGGTCATTTAACCCCATGCTCTCATCCACAGAAAAAGCTGAAGCTCAGGAGTTAAACTGCCCACTGATGCGTGGCTGGGTCATGCTGCCCACTGATTCGTGGCTGAGTCATGCTGCCCACTGATGCATGGCTGAGTCATGCTGCCCACTGATGCATGGCTGGGTCGTGCTACCCTAAGAGATCCACCTCTCCAGGTTAGGGCCCCCAAAGCTCTTGAAAGCTCTCAAGGTCATATACAATTTCTCTTGGCTAGCTTAGTCGGCCTTGGCAGATGACGGTGGCCTCAGACACAGTAATGACTTACAAGATGAGGTCACAACTTCTCATTACTGTGCCATGTGCTTGGCATTACATGGCACTGAGACCTGGCAGTGAGCAGCGCACATGTTGTCCTTGCCCTGTGGCTTCGTGGAGTCTGGACATCCCCAAGACCAGGCTTGGCAGCTGCCACCAAAACCTTGAAATGGGGGCTGGAGAGATGGCTCAGAGGTTAAGAGCACTGGCTGCTCTTCCAAAGGTCCTGAGTTCAATTCCCAGCAACCACATGGTGGCTCACAGCCATCTATAATGAGACCTGGTGTCCCCTTCTGGCTTGCAACAAGCATATATGCAGGCAGAACACTATATATATATATAATAAACTAAAAATAAAAACAAAACGTTGAGATAATAGCAGGTATCCCTGGGCCCCTCCCTGCTATAGTGAGTCCGCTGATATGGGTGGAGTCAGAGTTTTTAACACTGTCCATAGGAGATTGTGGTGAGCAGCTAGGGTTAGATCTTACAAACCCGGTAAGTCATCCCAAAACTTAGCTATTTATATGTGTGTAGGGGGTGGGTGTACTCCTACAAGAGAGCATCAGATTCCAAAGAGCAGTATGGATTGTTAACTTCTGAACCTTCTAAGCCATCTCCCGGCCCCTCTACCTTATTTCCTGAGGTAAAGTCTCTCATTAAACCTGAAATTCAGGGTTTCAGCTAGACTGCCTGACCAGAAAGTGGCCAGGACCCACTGTCTCTGAGCCCCGTGCTGGGGTTACAGGCCTGTCCCAGGTACTGGAAATCTGAACTCAGAATCCTATGTTTGTTTGCACAAGCAATCTACTCATGGAGCCATGCTGCCAGCCATACAACTTGGCTCTTAAGGTGAAAGTAAGGTGAGAGAGGCCTGACCGACACCATAGACTGGCAGGCAGTAGAGTACAGAATACATAGAGTGTAGCCAGGTCAAGTCTACTTTTGACTGACAGGAACAATTTCATGTCTTATAGGTGAGAGTTAGAGAAAGGTTAAGTTCTGTCTCCGGGTATAAAACGGGAAGGTGGTCTCACAGGAGAGGCGTTGCAAACACGGGAATGCCTGACAGACTGGTGGCAGGGCTTGACTGAAGCAGTGTCTCCAAGAACTCATGGAAGAAGAGTGAGAAGAATGACATCACAGACGTCTCTTCATATATCCCTCCTTTCTCCTTTTGCTTTGGAATCCAGCTCCTTACAGGCTGGCACCTCCTCTGCTCAGAGCACTTTATGGGAAAGACTGAGTCAGAGCAAAAGCAACATAAATACTCACCTTTCTGTCCAACAATGTAAGACCTGTGTTTTCCACAAGGAATTCAAGTCTTTCTTTATCTACCTCAACACACACACAAACACACACACACACACACTCACACACAGGCTCTCCAGCGTTCTCAGAAAGTAAGGGATGTTAAGTGGCTGACCCTTCCTGCCTTTCCTTCTTTTCCTTTGCACAGGTTCTTTTCAAGTTAGACAGTCTCAGAGAGAGGGTGAGGTCGGGCACCACCTGAGTTAGACTAAAACCAAGGGTACAGCCTGCCTCTGCTTTGATGAGCAGTGAATCCTCTTAATGAAGACAGTTGCCTTGTCTAGACACTTCAGCTAGAGTGGTCTCTTTCTTTATGAACTTTGTTCTAATAGCTACCCTCGGGCTTTCTACTAGTGTGCTGTTATTGCTCATACTGCTTCCAATGAGTTTTTCCACATAGATAATGAATAAATTAATGAGTAACAACTATCTCAAATTTTTATTCTCTGCTTAGGTCTGTGCAAGACTGTATAGTAAATTGAGCTGGAAAGCTAGCTTAGCAGTTGGAAGCATGTACTACTCATGTAGAAGTCCTGAGTGTGTTTCCCAGCAGCCACATTAGGCCGTTAACCAGCCACCTGTAACTCCAGCTATGGGGGGGGGGGTCTGACGCCCTCTACTGGCTTCTGATAGCACCTGCACTTATGTGCATATACTCAGACACACAAAAACAAAATTAAATAAAGTTGTAGTTAATTGTGCTAGGTAACTAGTGTAGGGCTTGGGGTATAGGTAGGTTAAGTATGGGTTATGCTAACTACAAGGATGCCTTTTAGCTCCATTTCACAAAAATAACACTTCCACTACTGCGGGGGAGGGGGGAGCAGTGTGTGCTTTGTAAGGTGCTCTGTGGCTATGTGCAGAGCCAGATGGGTCAGTGCAGCTCTGGGCATGGCTTTGGGTTGCTCCAGTGTTCATGCTACAGAAATCTCCCAACCCACCAGCCCAGAAAGACTCTCCTCTGGTCACCTGCAAGTCCTACTTCCTGTGGGAACAGCTCCCAGCCACCTGTCCAGTTTCCTATGCTTGCCCTGTGAGGCCTTAGTTCTCTGTTGTCAGGCTCCCTCTCATTGACCTTTCTTCCTGAAGGGGAAATAATCCCTCTGACTTACCTCACAGTTCCATTTTCCAGACATAGACATGGCCATCAGGGCTGTTTGTTGGGCCCAGCCTAGCCATTCCTATATGACTTAGAAGCTAGTTATTCCAACTCATGAATTCCTCAGGTGCATAAATGAACTTCACCCCCACTCCCTTCTTTTTCTCTTTCTCTCTTTCTCCCTCTGTCTCTCTCTCTGTCTCTGTCTCTCTCTATCTCTCTCTGTCTCTGTCTCTCTCTGTCTCTGTCTCTCTCTCTGCATTTACTGTTTGGGGGGGGGACAGGGGTTACTGCACCACCGCATCTCCCTCAGTGTCTGGGAGGAATGCTAATACATGCATTTGCCCAGTACTTTGCAAGCTACACAACGACATTACATATACAAACATATTTTAGTCTCCTAAGAGTCTTACAGAGCAAGGCTGATCATTCCTTCTTTCCAGCCGAGCGATGATAAATGACTTGTCTGTGACCACACAGTCAGAAAACACAATGGGCTTTCAAGCTAGCTTCTGATTCTTAGTCCAGGGTTGTTCCTATGAAACCCACTGAGGAATGCAGATTTCCTGGGCTTGCTAACCATTAGAAGTCATGGGAAGAGCTGTTTGCCAGAGTGGTTTCCAGATACTTACAATACAGTTTTGTACAGATTTAATTCTGCAAGCCACTGTGACTAAAATGTTCTAGCCTGGCACCTTTGTATGGGTCATAACTTTAACAACTGTATATGCCCAGACCCCACACTGATGCCTTTTCTGAAAGGTGTATGTTTTTAGCTTGTTGACACTCCTCGGGTAGTAGTGTGCACCTTGTGAATGGGCTGCCTATTGATCACCGTGTACCGATTACCTGATAATAAAAGATCAACTTTTGAATCATACTTCATAACATTGAAGCTTTTCAAACCAACTGTCAGCACATCCCTATCATCTCAGCTCTCAGGAGATAGAGCCAGAAGCAATAGGAGCTCAAGGCCATTTTTAGCAGTTTGAGGTCAACATAAATCACTTGAGAACCTATCTCAAAAGAAAAAGGAAGGAAGGAAGGAAGGAGGGAGGGAGGGAGGGAGGAAGGTAAAGAAAAAAAGAAGGAAAGAAGGAAGGAAAGAAGGAAGGAAGGAGACTAATTAATCAACAAACAAAACATTTGTAATGCTCCTCATATACGGATATGTGAGGTAAATAACAACATTACCACCTCCACTTTACAGACAATAAGAAACAATATCAGAGCAGTGGTGGCACATGCCTTTAATTCCAGCACCTGGGAGGCAGAGGCAGGCAGATTTCTGAGTTCGAGGACAGCCTGGTCTATAGAGTGAGTTCCAGGACAGCCAGGGCTACACAGAGAAACCCTGTCTCAAAAAAACAAAAAATAAAAAATAAAAAAAAATAAAACCCCAAAAAAGAAAGAAACAAAGAAGCAAAGAAACAAAGAAACAATATCAGAGAGTACCAGAGAGTGAGTATTTCTCAAGGGCACACAGCAAACTGGCTGTCAGGCAAATCTTCTAATTCTAAATCTTAAGTTTATTCCAGAAAGACAAAATGTGTATATATCTAGCTAAACATGTACATTAGATATCTGTATAGTTAACATGTAACATTACATCTTCATGTATCAATTTAATTTTCAACAGCCCCATGGGTGATATTGTTATTACTAATTATCTTAACATTTAAAATTCTCAGCCATATTATCACCATACCCTCAACTTTGGTATTATGTATTAGTTACCTCAAGACTGAAACATCCTATCTTGCAGGGAAGGCTTTAAAACAGAAAGTTTAAAAAAAAAAAAAAGTCCCTGAAACAGACCAGATTCACTGGAGGTCTCTCCCTCCAAGAGTTAACAATAAACCTGGAGAGAGTGCCCCTCCTCAGACAAGCTGCAAAGAAGATTCTGAGACCAGACTAGCTGTCTAGAAGAAGCAAAAACCAGATGGGCCTCTTGGAAGACGTTTATACCAACTACATCATTTGGATAGGACTGCAACCTGTTGAACTGTCTGCTAGCTGTGAAGTGTACTCCAGGTTCCCAGCTTTTGTGGGCTGTGGTGGGCTGTGGTGGGTTGTGGTGGGCTGTGGTGATGCAGCTGTCTTTGAGTCATTTCTGCTTCTGTAAGTAATTCCTCACCCATACTCCAGTAAGTAACCCCAGTAAAACTCATTGGTTCACCAAGTTGGACTTTAGTGGTAACCATACTTTGATTTATTTTGAGGTCCTTATCTGAGGCAATAGATATAGGGGTGTGTGTGTGTGTGTGTGTGTGTGTGTGTTGCATCTCCCCAGGAAAAGTCTTGCCACAGAACACTTGGATGATACTAATTTATTTATTCAGCAGATGGTTTGACTTATGTGTAAGAACCTGCATTCATTACTGTGGCCAGAGCCACTCAGGATTTTCCTGGTTCCTGGAACTACCAGAATGGGTATATTTATAACTAGATGAGAAATGACAAGAGCAGATATGCTGACCTTGTACTTTATGATCAGAAGTGGGTGACAAGGGTTACAAATGGGAAATGATCTAAAAGCCAAAAATAGTAGGTTCACAAATAGCACCAAATGTTTTAATTAGTGGTTGTTCCTACAGACTAGAAAATAGATCTTCTATACTCTGTGTGTAAGGAACTATGGCCTAGCCTTGTCTGTGAGCCCTGAGCACACACAGATGATACCAGTCATTATGACGTCACCCCCAAATGTTGAGGAGGAGAGTGCTGCAGGGCCTGGGCTGTCAAGTCAACAAATTAATAAAGGTTGGCTCCTGCCCTCCTTTGACTGAATTCAAGGTCTCAAGTGTAATGAAATCAGCATTTCAAAATTTCATTTTATTGTTGATTGTTTGTTTAGATGATGTCTCTGTTATGTAGCTCTAACTGTCCTGGAACTGTATGTAGACTGAAGGAATTTCAGGTCTCAGTTTAAACTCAAAATAGAAAGAATCTCAGGTTAAACTTAAAAATTAACTGCCCCAGGGACACATCCTGGGAGGAGCATACTCCAAAGACTTACACACACATTCCAGGAGAAGGGCCCAAGATAAGAAGTAATCAGGAAGCTGGGCCCTTAGTGCAATAAACCTGGGTAAACAGAAGCCACTTAGCTAACACTCATTGTTATAAAGATAATGTGCAAATCTGAGTGACTTAGAAACCCGGCCTGGGAATGGCTGTTTGAGATCAGCCTTTGTGGTTATTGTTTAAGAAGTGATTGTAAAACTGCCCTCGTGAACTCTGTGAAAATGGTATAAAAACTGTTCTTAGCTTTGGCTCGGGGTTCCTCTTGCCTGTGTGCAGGGGAACTCCAGTGCACTGGTTATCAATAAACCTCATGTTTTTGCATCGAATCTCCTGTCCATGAGTATTTCTGCAGGAGTGTGATCCCTGGTTTGGATCTTAGAGTCCAACAAGACCAGGTAAGCCTCATAGTCACAGAGTATCTACCTGTCTCTACCTCCTGAGTGCTAGGATTAAAAGTGTATGTCATCATTCACAGTGGAATTTCGTAAGTTCTTTTTTTTTTTTTCTTTCGAGACAGGGTTTCTCTGTGTAGCCCTGGCTGTCCTGGAACTCACTCTGTAGACCAGGCTGGCCTCGAACTCAGAAATCCACCTGCCTCTGCCTCCCAAGTGCTGGGATTAAAGGCGTGCGCCACCACCACCCAGCTGAATTTCGTAATTTCAATGAGGAAAAGGCTATATACGTATCAGTCCTTCACTTCTTCTTTTTCTGTATACTGTCTGTTTTTCAGCAATTACATGTAAACCCAAGAGGCTAAATGCAGAGAGTAAAGTAGGCATTGGTGGACTGCTGACATGGTTTTTATCTTAGTTTTTTTCCCCCTTTGCTATGATAAAACACCCTAACAAAAGTAACTTGAGGGAGAGTTTATTTGGCTTACAGTAGTCCCAGCTTACAGTTCATCATTTGAGAAAGTTATGGTGGCAGGAACTTGGGGTCACATCCACAGTCAAGAACACAACCATGCCAGAAATGGTACCCACCTTTAATCCCAGCACTTGGGAGGTAGAGGCAGGCAGAGACTGAGTTCAATGCCAGCCTGGTCAACACGTTGAGTTCCAGGATAGCCAGAGCTACATAGTGAGACCCTATCTTGAAAACAAAAAATAAAGAAAAATAGAAACAGAAAAAAAAATGCTTGCAAGTTTATACTCTGCCCACTTTCTTCAGCCTTAATCCGAGAGTCCCGTTCTAAGGAATGCTGCCATTCACAGTGGGCAGATCTTTCAACTTCAGTTAATGTAATCAAGACAGCATCCCACAAACATGCCTACAAGCCAACCTGATCCTGATAATTCATCATTTAGACTTCCCTCTCAGGTGATTCTACATTGTGTCAAGTCAACAAAACAAACCATCAAAGGATTCCATCCCTAAAATGGCAAGACTGCTAAACTTCTAGATTCCCCTGACTTTTGTCCCATGTGATTCCAATTGGTCAGTGCCCCTTGGATGATGCTGAACAAACTGGCAGGATACAGGCTTGATTTTTGACCTTTTTCAATGAGGAGCATATCTAGAGGGTATATAGGAGTGGAGAAAGCATTTATGTACTCTGAAGACAATCTATCAACCCAGTGGCTTTTCAGCGACCATCATTAAGACCTAACAAGGGGATTAAAAACCTTAGCAGAAGCAGTATGAATGTGGAACTGTGAGGGAGGAGGAGAGAGTCATGTTTGCTGACGCTCTGTTTCTGCCTTGTCCCCTACTAACCTTGCATCATTTAACCCATGGCTAGTGCCCTTCCATCCTGGATAGTCTCTCTCTTCAGATGGACTCCACTCCTTTTTCTACTGAGAAGGTGACTCTTTTGACAATTACATGCTCTATGTGTGGTGGTGTTGGGGAAATTGAAAGAATCTGGTGGTACAAGTATTGCAGAAAACTACAGCCAAGGCCCCTCCAGGCTCCATTAATGATTCCTGGAGTGGCTCTCGGGTCTGTTGGGTGATGGTTTTGTGCACTGTGTATTCAGATGCTGATTACTGTGCCCAGAGATCAAGTTGCAGTGGGAACATTGCTATTGTCATTATTATGAAGCATTTCCTGACTCAGTATTTCTGTAAAACAAGTTCTCCATCATCTTCTGATTGGTCAATAAAGATCTGATTCAGCCTTTAGCTGGGCAGGTGAGGAGAAGGTGGAACTTTTACACCTGGAGAGAAAGAGTGGGGGCTCAGAGGAAGAGATCCATATGGAGATTCACTATGGGCTCGTGGCTGGAGTTAGGCAGCCATAGAAGGTTAAAATATATGATATCTGCCTAGTTATAGTGCTTAAAGCTTTCAGTAAACATATCAGCTTGTACTGGCTAGTTTTGTGTGTCAACTTGACACAGCTGGAGTTATCACAGAGAAAGGAGCCTCCCTTGAGGAAAAGCCTTCAAGAGATCCAGCTGTAAGGCATTTTCTCAATTGGGGATCCAGGGTGGGAGGGCCCATTGTGGGTGGTACCATCCCTGGGCCAGTAGTCTTGGGTTCTATAAGAAAGCAAATTGAGCAAGGCAGGAGAAGCAAGCCAGTAAGAAACATTTCTTCGTGGCCTCTGCATCAGCTCCTGCTTCCTGACCTGCTTGAATTCCAGTCCCAACTTCCTTTGGTGATGAACAGCAATGTGGAAGTGTAAGCTGAATAAACCCTTTCTTCCCCAACTTGCTTCTTGGTCATGATGTTTGTGCAGGAATAAAAACCTGGCTAAGACACCATATCTCCATGTCATTTATTATGGAGATAAAGGGGGCTATAGAAAAGGCCTTCTGAATATGTTATATTTGGTGCCCAATATGGGGTATGTAATTCAAACTTAGACAGAAATCCAAGCTTAGAGCAAAAGATTCAGGTATTAGAAAAGCCCCAAACTGGCTGGGCAGTGGTGGCACACGCCTTTAATCCCAGCACTTTGGAGGCAGAGGCAGGCAGATCTCTGAGTTCAAGGCCAGCCTGGTCTACAGAGTGAGTTCAGGACAGCCCTGGCTACACAGAGAAACCCTGTCTTGAAAAACAAAACAAAACAAAACAAAACAAAACAAAACAAAACAAAACAAAACAAAAAGCCCAAAGTACTTCACATATTGCTGTATTAAAAATACTAAAAAAAAAAAAAAAAAAACCCACCTTAAAAAAAGATTTATTGTGGTTCACAGCTTGAGGATGAGGTCCTTCATTACAGGGGAGCACCGATGTAGAAGCTTGAGGCAGCTAGTCACACTGCATCAGCAGTCAGGAAGCAGAGACCAATGCTGCTCTGCCCGTCCAGGACCCCAGCCTCTGGAACAGTGTTGGGTGGGTTTTTTCCCACCTCTCTTAAGCTAATCTAGAAAAGTCCCCTCATGGACAAAGAGGTTTGTCTGGTTATTCTAGAGCCTGTCAAGATAACAGTATCATACATATTCTCCTTTCCTTTTCATGGTGCTGATAAGTTTCTACTTGTGGCTAACCCTTAGGTGCTTCGACAATTCTTTTTGTTTTGTTTTTGTTTTTCGAGACAGGGTTTCTCTGTATAATCCTGGCTGTCCTGGAACTCACTCTGTAGACCAGGCTGACCTGGAATTCAGAAATCCCCCTGCCTCTGCCACCCAAGTGCTGGGTAAAGGCATGCACCACCACCACCCGGCTTTACATCACCAATTCTTGTTGGTTTTCCCAAGGTGCTTCATGGAATGCTGCCAGTTAACTCTGAAGGCTTACCTGATTTCAGAAAGGGCCAGTGTATAACACCTTGCTCATCTCCAGCCTCCCCTGCTGACTTCCAGTGCTTTCCTGAGAGCTTACATTGTTACTTCTGTAAATTACAGCTCTGAGGAGAAAAAAAGTTCCCCGGTACAAGTGTTACAGCTCCAAAGGGAAAGGTAGTCAGCAGCCGAGGAATACCACAGAGTGGTACCTCACAGCGAACCTCACCTGAGACTTATGGGAAACAGACAAGAGTATGGCTGCTTCAGCATGGGAGAAAAGCAGTCAGGAACCGAGCAGGAGGCAGGCTTTGTATAGGCTTTCTTCGGTGGATGGGTGGGAGGAGGGGGTGTTCCAGGGTGGCCTGGGATTGGTGGGTTTTTGATCGCTCAAGGATTGGTTTGATGCTCAGGGATTGGTGGGTTTGTCAAACCCAGCCTTGAGCTTGGCCTTTTCACTCTTCACCTTGCTTCCGTCCAAAGGTCGTCACTCTACAAATTCAGACCCAGGTTCTTTCCCTTCCTAGTCATTTAGCGTTCATCTGAATCATCACAATTACTCTGCAAGAAAGTCACACAACCTAAGGCGACATTTATGTGACCTTAACAAGGAAAACTTCAAAATACCAGTTAGCAAAAGTGGATCTAACAAAATCTAAATCCAACCCAAATCAAAGCACTAGGTCTTAGGTAGCTTTGTGCACTAGGCCCTGCTACCTATTTTAATCCCCTCTAAAAGAGAGTTGCCTCCCCGACACCTAGGAATCCCTTAAAGATATGATGGTAGGGCTGGGGGCAGGGTTCTGTGGTACAGCATGCATGTAGCATGTGTGAGGCTCTGGGTTCAATCCCCAATACCAAAATATAAATGAAATAACATGTAGATGAGCTTCAGCCCCAGCAAGAGTTACCAGGATTTTATTTAAACTTTATCCTACGTGAACCCATAAATATCAGAATAAAAGGAGATTTGGGGAGCTGGTAAGATGACTCAGTAAATAAAGATACTCAGCATGAAACTTGACAACCCAAGTTTGATCCCTAGGACCTACCTTTTAGAAAGAGAGAACCAACTATACGTTGTCCCCTGACCTCAACAGGTATGTTATGGCACATGTACCTTCCACACCCACATAAATAACAAAAAATAAAATAGTAAGTAAATACGACAATTCTTTAAAAGCTACAGCTGTTACTGGTGTAAAATATTTCATCCATAAAACCTGTGACAGGAAATGCCAACCAAGTTGGGACACTTGCCTGTATCCCAGATGGGAAATTCTTTTTTCTGATCTAAGAGATGCAAAGAAGGAAAAAGAGGGTGGAAGAGCTGTATGTATGCACCCCCATTTCCAGAACAATTGGGTGTCACAGGATAGAACTAAACCAAATATATATATCAGATCCCCACTGGACTCATTTGCTGTTCTAGAATGGGAAACATACCTGTTGTGGCCACTGATCTATTGCTGTGGAGAAACACCATGACCAAGGCAACTCATAAAAAAAAGCACTTTATTGAGTGGCCATTTGTAGTTTCAGAGGGTTAGTCCAACTGTCATCATGGCAGCGAGCATGGCGGCAGCCAGACATGACACTGGAACAGTAGCTGAGAACTCAACATCTGATGAGCAAGGCAGCTAGCAAGACTAGATCTGCCATGGGCTCAACGCCCACCCACCCCATGACACACCTCTTGCAATAAAGCCATAACCTCTAATCCTTCCTAAATAGTCCAGCAACTGGGAATCAAACATTCAAATATATGAGCCTCTGGGGGGAAGGGGGGATTCTCATTCAAACCACCCTAGCATCATCCTGTAAAGTAACTGTTCAAAGCTGAGCAGAGCAGGTTGGTTTTACAGACAGAGAAGCTGAAGAAGCAGGAATAGAAAACAAAGGGTGGGTTACCTATTTCAAAGTTAATTTCCTTGTGTGGCAGGGAACAGAACAATAATTAAAAAAAAAAAAAAACGTTGATATCAGTTTACATTTGGAGGCAGAAAACCTCCACTGTCGTGTCAGTTGAAACTCCCCTGCATGGAAAATTTGGTGACCTTTCTCTTTCCTGATTTCTCAGAAAGTCAGAAAACAATTTATTTTTTGGTTTGGTGATCTGGAACTTTAAAGTGACACTACTTTGATTTTTAGTTTGATCTGCCAGTGCCCAGTTCTGGGGCTTGCTCTAAACTAATAAGCCTCCTATAATTTCTTGCTTCACAGGAGTTAACATAACCTTTGTCATGGCTGGTTGGGGGTATGTCTCAGTGGTAGAGAACTTTCCTGTCATGTACAAACTCCTGGACTGGATCCACATCACTTCCTAAAAATGTCAACATCTGAAATTCCTCACTATGAACTTCTCATATGAGTTTGAGGCTCATCATATTATTCTGTGTTATTTGCAGTTAATCCCACTCAGACATCAGCACAACACATGCTTCTGGGCCAACGGTAGGCCCAGGATTCCAACTGAAGTAAACATATGCACATTTCTCAGCCCAGGGCTGTTCTGGTGGAAAGCTCCCAGAAAAGGAGCTTATTCTAGAACATTCCAGATGCACATTGAGCTCCAAACAGAAGAAATCAAGTCCATGTGTTAACATGTCATAAGCAATTTCCAACCATCAAAGAGGGCAAAAAGGAATGATTTGCCTACAAAGAAAGCTAGACAGACTGCAAAAGCAACAATAGAAGGCAGAAAGTAATGAAATGCTATCTCCAAAGTGTGAGGAAAAAAAAAGGCTGCCAACGAAATTGCCCTACCTACCGTGGTAGAATCGAAGGCACGGTGGGTGTTCCAGGTGCATAAAAGAGCTTGCCGGCAAGGGAAGCTTGAGCAGGGTTTTCTGGGAGAGGCTTCTAAGACATGGAACTCAAGAGCAGACACAAGATGAACAAATCAGTAAACGTTTGGATGAATCTGAACGAGGCCTGACTGCACAGGAACAAGAGCAACTCACCCCGGAAGTCAGAAGATGGGATGCAGAAAAGCACCAATGCAGAACTGAAGAGCAGAGTAACTACAAGTCATGACTAGCCAGGCCCAGTACTGTTTGAGAAGCATAACGATAAGGAAATGGGCCAGATCTGTGTTTCACTCCCTAATCTACCCCCGAGAGACTGGGGCAAGAAGATGGAGGATTCCAGGCCATTCTGGGCTAAACATAGCAAGGCCTAGTCTTCTGGGGTTGGAGGGTGGAGGGGACTTAAAAGCAATCAATAAAATACTAGAAGTTGAGCAAATGGCTATTACAGCAGAAGAAAGGAAAATAGATGGTGGTCTCAGAGAAAAAAGGAATCCCAACAGGACAGACCCGGAAGGAATTTCCCAGCCAGAATACTCAGTGTTTCAGAAGAGTCTAGACCATGAAAAGGGAAAGCTAGTCCATCCTCAGATATATATATCTACACAGGGTTTTCCAAGAGATCAAAGCACATAGACTTCCAGGTCTATAGGAAGCCGGGGCTGAGACACAAATCACTCAGGGATGAGCAACTGTGGAAGCTAAGGCTGCCTAGGTCTGCTTCTCCAAGCCAGAGTTATGTGTGCTACAGACTGCGTTCTAACCATTACACTTCAAAACAGTATTTCTGATTTAAGAATAATGACTGTTAAACATAGAACATCTCAACTATTCAGAAAGCACAAATATTGAACTTCTTAAGGCAACTGTGGCAGAAGCATCTCTGTTGGGAGATTTTTTTAATGCTGTGTCCTGGGGATCAATCAAACCCAGGTGCTCAGGTATGCTAGGGAAGTGCTCTTCCCCTCGGTTTATCCTCACCCCATCACCTGAACTTCACGTGCAACAGAGCAGACCCTGTATGCTCACGGAGCCTGAAAAAAAAAATGGACCTCAGTGCTCAAATCCATAGTGGGGAAATTTCTACAGCCATTGTTATATACCTAAACCCAGAAACCAGAGAACCCAGCCCTATTGTGAGTAGAAATGTAGAAAAACAAAATAGCAAATCACAGAGAAGATCTGCCATTCCAGTAAAACCTGAGGGCATAAGACCAAGGAGCAGGCAAACAAGAACGAGTGTCACATTCAAAGAACACAAGGTAAGTCTTTGAAACTGTGTCCTGTGACTGACTGTTCCCTCTCCTGTACACTTGACTGTGCTACATCGTCTGTGGCCCATTTCTCTCTTCTGATGTGTTTATTTTGTGTTTGTTTACCTATTTATTTGATGTGTTTGTATTGGGACACGGTTTGCTACTCAGAGATGTGATTGTCAGGAATCCCAGTTTCCTGATTGCATCATGGAGGTGTCTGCACCTTGTGCACTGGATTTCTGCTGCACAGGTAAACAACTTCATGCAGATCACGCAACATGTGTTACATTAATGTTAATGTCTCCCCTCTCTGATACTGTAGAGGCAGACTTCAAGACTCCTCTGTCTTGTGTTTTCCTTTTCCTGCTAAACTATTTGCTGAAAGTTTCAAAATCACACAATGTCAACTGCTACTTAACAAGTTTTTAAAATCCCATCACCGCATGCCCGTGTGTCTCCAGCTGCCCACTCTAGAAGGATCTGTCCTAAGTTGGTTCCAGTCTCTCCACTGCCTTCCTTCTCCTACGTACCACCTTCCTTTCTGCCTTTCTGTGCCTGAGCCTGTCAGCACTGCAGTCTTCCTTAATCTTTTATTTCCTGTCCTGGCTTACTGCCTAGAACAATTCCTCAAAACAATACTTACCCAAAACCTTTCCAGTTGAAGTGCATGGAAGTCATAAGGTTTCAAGGGTTAAGCCCCTCCCCAGCATGCCTCATCTTATGGCCACTGTCAGGCTATCAACTATTTCTATCTAATGTAGGTTACTAATATACCCATGGCTGTTTTCAGTTATTCTAAATTTTCTTTTCAAATGTTTCTGTCTGTGTTTTCTATTAGTGAATTATCTCCCTACTGTGGACTTCAGGATATCACAGGGGTGTCTGAATTAATAACTGACTACCTTTAATCGCCAACCTCAGTAATCTTCCAAAATATTATGTAATCAGAGAACTCACGTTGGTGGACTGTTGGGTGTTTGTTTGCACGATCCATAAAGCAGGGCTCTCGCTGGGCGTTGTTTCTGATGAGTTAGAGTTATTTGGTTGGTTCATTTTCAGTTCTTATTACCGCTATGAGTTTAATTTTTGGACACAATTATCTACTTGTAATAGGTCTCATGAAAGAAGACATGTTAGTGGTATCTAATTTTATTCTTCTAGATGATTTGCTTTGCTCTAGAAAAAATTTGGCAGACTTTGTAGAACAAAATTAAAGCTTTCCTTAAAATGTTTAACACTTAAACAGTCAAAATGCACTTCACTGGTCTAGAGAGTGTGGCTCAGTGGGTAGGGTTCTTAGCATGCATGAAGCCCACAACCTTATAAACCAGCACTTGTGAGAGTGGAGGCAGGAGGATCAAGAGTTCAAAGTCATCTTTTAATACATAGAGATGTGGAGGCCAACCTGGGCTACATGAGACCTTGCCACAAAACAAACAAACAAACAAAAAACAAAGTACTACTTTTTACTATGCCAAAAATCTCTGATGTTCTAATGCAGCTGAATGATGGGAAAGAATATATGTAGATTTTTTTCCTCAAAGGAATTCAGAAGTTATTTAAAATCAGTTTCCCACTGATGATCAGAGAAGAATTTGGTAGGGGTTCCTTACAAGTACATGGGAACTTTTTCATGACTTTCTAGAGGGTATAAAGATATGTTTGAATTTAACTTTTAGTTAGGCTATGTACCAACAATCTAGAAAATTGTATTTTCTTTATCTTTTTCTCTTTAGAAATTAAAAAATAGCTGGGCGGTGGTGGCGCACGCCTTTAATCCCAGCACTTGGAAGGCAGAGGCAGGTGGATTTCTGAGTTCGAGGCCAGCCTGGTCTACAGAGTGAGTTCCAGGACAGCCAGGGCTATACAGAGAAACCCTGTCTTGAAAAAAAAACAAAACAAAACAAAAAATTAAAAAAGTAATTACTATCATCATCAGTAGTGGTAATGGTAGTTGCAGGTTGTGCGTGCATAGGGCTTAGAGCAGGGGTGTCATGGTGCATATGCAGAGGTCAGAAGGCAGTGCTGGGGTGTCAGTTCTCTCCTTCCACCTTACATGAGTTCTGGAGACCAAACTTAGGTCATCAGATTTATGCAGCAAGTGATTTTAGTCCCTGAGTCATCTTGTTGGGCCTGTTTTTGGTTTGGTTTGAGTCTTGTTGGGTAGAACTGGCTGACCTGTTATTGGCTGTGTAGACAGACCAGGCTGGCTTCAGACTCAATGTAGTCTTGCTGTCTCAGCTTCCCGAGTGATGACTTGTAGACATGTGTGCCACCATGCCTATCCTGAAAGCTCACTCTTTGGAGTCTCTGAGTGAAGCCTTCCTACGTTTTCTCCAAATTCTATTTTGTTTTTCTTCCTAATTTTTCATTTTTATTTTTTTCAACTTCCCTTTTCTTTTCTCAAGTTTCTTTCCATTAAGAGTATTCTGGTCCTGTTAGATCTTTTGGTTCCTTTGCGTAATTTGGCAAGAAGAAAATAACAAGTACATTATACATTAAAATGTAGGGAAAGCAAAAAACCAACCAACCAGACAGAGCCTGGTGGAGGGGATGAAGAGGCAAGTCCTGGGTGAGGGCACAGAGGAGCGGCCCTGCAGGGTGACAGGCTTGTTCTGCAGAGTGCTCACGGTGAGGGATGGCTCTGCATAGACCAGCTGCTTACTGGAACATCAGCTGGATTGTCAAGTGTTCTGAACGTCAAAAAAGTATTTTGTTCACTCCTTCATTGAAAAAGGTTTCTGGAGGCAACCAGGCCTGATGTCTTGTTTGCTGATTAAAAAGTTGCTTCCATCATAGGATCCTCTTAGAAGCAGTCCACGGGACTAAAATATAGTTTAGCAGTTGAGTGCTTGCCCAGGGTTCTTGCAGCCCCATGTTCTACCTTGTTTTGTTACTTTTATGCTGCTGTGACAAAAACATCATAAACAAAAGCAGCTTGCAGAAGGAAGAATTTATTCTGGCTTATGGTTTTAGAGGAATAAAAGTCCATTATGGAGGAGATGGAGTGCGGCAGGAGCAGGAAGCTGAGAGCTCACATCTTTAAACACAAGCAAAAACCATAGAGAGCAAACCAGAGATTTAACCTCTTTAGGCCCTCCTCTAATGATGTACTGCTTCCTAAACCTCTCTAAATGGCACCACCAACAGGGACCAAGTAGTCAAATATACCTATGAGGGACACTTCTTATTTAAACTACTATACATCCCCAGAACCACAAAAGACTTTAAAAAAAAAATCATACAGGGGGACCAGAGCCATTACAAGGTCCCCTTCAATTACTGGAGGTCAGGCCTCTATCCCTGCCTTCGAAAGATTAGATTCACCACAGCCCTTCTATACTTAGAGAAGGGAGGAGATGTCAGGGGCATCCCTGCTTGCACACTGAAGGCCTAAAATCAACCATAGGCCTAAAACCAGCAAAAGGCCTGTCATACATGTATACTAACACCAAGTCTTGGGTCTCAGTGGAAAAACATTGAAACAGAGGGCTATAAGCTAATGTCAACAGGCAGCTTTTATGGAAATTTACCAGCCTGAGTAGTCATAGACCTTGTAAATAGGTAGC
>NW_021604565.1:15010648-15012709 GCF_004785775.1 Grammomys surdaster
CCGATACCCTGTTCTGAAAGATATCTGTATTCCCCCTGAACACCCACACTCCAGTGTCATCCCCTTCCCCATGTCCTGCCTTTTTGTGTTTATAACCCCTGTGTGACTAAGTAAAAATTACGATTTGATTTTTAAAAATTAAATTTGTTATTAAATTTAAAAAATCATAATAATTGTATATATTTTTGTTTGTGATCACAGAGGTTTACAGGGACATTAAGTGGCAAGAATATGGATTACAAACAATGCAATATTGTTATTTGGACTTCTGAGAGACAAATCAGTGCTGGATAGTTTTATGTCAATTTTACACAGTTAAAATCATCAGAGAGGAGAGGAACTTCAACTGAGAAAATGCCCCATAAGATCAGGCTGTAGGCAAGCCTGTAGAGCATTTTCTTACTTAGTGATTGATGGGAGAGGGCTAGTCTATTGTGGGTGGTGCCATCCCTGGGCTGGTGGTCCTGGGTTCTATAAGAAAGTAGGCTGGGCAAGCCATGTGCAGCAAACCAGTAAGCAGCACTCCTCCATGGTCTCTGCATCAGCTCCTGCCTCCAGGTTCCTAGACTGCTTGAGTTCCTGTCCTGACTTCCTTTGATGATGAACTGTGATATGGAAGTGTAAGCCAGATAAACCCTTTCCTTCCCAAGTTGCCTTTTGGTCACAGTGTTTTGCCAGTATGCATACTAGGCGCTCTCTGAGGGGATCTGCAGGGCTCTGGCGCAGCTGGAGCAGCCAAAGAGTTGCAGCGCTCTCAGGGGGAGCCAGAGTAAGGTAAGCTGCGGAGACTCTTCCAGGCCACCGGCCACCAGTCACCATTGCCTCAGGCAGCAGGATGTAGCAGGCAACTAGAAGCCAAGGTCAGGGCCAGGGGAACAGGAAGTGTCTGTAGTAGGCTTGAGTAGCTTCCAGCAATGAAAGCTTCAGGAGAGAATCCTCTTCCCTGAAGTGCTTCAGCTCAGTAAGACAGACACTCTCCGACAATCTTTGGTGAAATAATTCATGTACTTTATTCCTTGTGGATAGGACCTTATAAACATTTTGGGGTGGGTTGGGGTCACTAAAGGCAGATGCTTTCAACTGGCTTAGTCTGAGATGTTAGGAATGCCTCATCTGCATGTGGAAGGGCTTCAGGTGTTGTCCCTAAGTGACTGCTTGTCACAGTCCTCTCCTTAGTTGGAGTGTTGTGGTCACCTGTTCTGGGACAGGAACCCCGTTGGGAGTAGATTTAAACACCTACCATTCTCAATTATGATAATTCCTAGGGTTCCTAAATCCACTTGACCTTACCAGGCTTTCTGTCTGATGGCACTTGTTTTGAGACAAGTTTTCACACAGGCTAAGCTGGCCTTGAATTTTTGATTCTCCTGACTCTACATCTCAAGTACTAGGATTTAGGTGTATGTCCATACCTGTCCACAACAGTGGCTTAAATGTCCTCCAGTTGATTTATAAAATATAAATTCATAGTCATTAATATGATATGGGATGTCAAAATAATATCATTTTTTATGTGTGTATGAGTGTTTTGCCTGAATATATGTCTGAGCATTATGTGTACAAGGTCTTGGATCTCTTTGAACTGGGATTACAGACAGTTGTTAGCCACCGTGTGGGTGCTGGGAATTGAACCTGCGTCCTCTAGACTCAGAAAGTCAAGTTTGGAGATCTAGACCAGCAAACTTCTCCACTCACTAGTCCATGAATGATTAAAGAGTTAATTGCAGGGGCTGGTGAGATGGCTCAGTGGTTAGGAGCACTGGCTGCTCTTGCAGAGGACCTGGGTGTGGCTCCCAGCACCCACATGGCCTCTCACTACCACCTGCAACTCCAGCTCCAGGTGATCCAATGCTCTCTTCTGATACATGCAGGAAAAACATACATACACATAAGTTAATTTTAAAAAAGAGAAAAAGAGAATCAATTGCAAGTGCTACACAGCCTTCTGTAGTCTCTAGATATGATAACCAATTCTATAATAACAGATATAATATCATATTAAACCAATTAAACATAATATTAAACCAATTATGATTTTAAAAGAATTACAAGATCGATAGA
>NW_021604565.1:15012719-15024007 GCF_004785775.1 Grammomys surdaster
TCTATCGATCTTGTAATTCTTTTAAAATCATAATTGGTTTAATATTATGTTTAATTGGTTTAATATGATATTATATCTGTTATTATAGAATTGGTTATCATATCTAGAGACTACAGAAGGCTGTGCAGCACTTGCAATTGATTCTCTTTTTCTCTTTTTTAAAATTAACTTATGTGTATGTATGTTTTTCCTGCATGTATCAGAAGAGAGCATTGGATCACCTGGAGCTGGAGTTGCAGGTGGTAGTGAGAGGCCATGTGGGTGCTGGGAGCCACACCCAGGTCCTCTGCAAGAGCAGCCAGTGCTCCTAACCACTGAGCCATCTCACCAGCCCCTGCAATTAGCTCTTTAATCATTCATGGACTAGTGAGTGGAGAAGTTTGCTGGTCTAGATCTCCAAACTTGACTTTCTGCTCGCCTTAGCTTTACTGTGTGATAATGAAGTCTGTACTTGGGACAGTATACACTTGTCATTGCTGCCTTTTTAAGATTTGCAAACTAACTTACCACTGATGAGAACTAAATAAATATATCAGATTATTTTAAATTTCGGCTTTTGTTTCCTAAATTGGAAAACGTTGGAAGAAAGTATATGGGACCAAATTTTCATTCTTCTAGTTCTAATTGCGATCCTAAGTGTGACTGGAAAGGGCTGGGGGTATATATAGTTCAGTGAGCAAAGTGCTGAGCCAGCATATCCAAGGCCCTGGCTCAATATCAGCTCCCCCTCCCCCAAAAGTGGGAGAACTGTAAGTTTGAGGTCAGTCTGGGCTAGATAAAGAAGTTACAAGCCAGCCTGGACTATACACTGAAGCCATGTTTCAGTAAACAGGGGAGAGGTGGGGAGTTCCTTTCCCACATGGAGGCTCACTTCATGCCTCTTCATGCCTCTGAGGGCATTACATGCACACAATACACACATGCAGGAAAAAACACAGAGGAAAAATTACCCACCTCTAATGGGTGTGTGTGTGTGTCTTTTTTTTTTTTTTTTTTTAGTTTTTTTGAGACAGGGTTTCTCTGTGTAACCCTGGCTGTCCTTGAACTCGCTCTGTAGACTAGGCTGTCCTGAAACTCACAGAGATCCACCTGCCTCTACCTCCCTAGTGCTAGGATTAAAGGTCTGGGCCACGACCACCCAGCTTCCTGTGGTTTTTAATGTTTATTTACTTTGTGTGTGTGCGTGTGTGTGTGTGTGATCTCACAACATGTGTATAGTCAGAGGACAACTTACAGAAATCAGTTCTCCCCTTTCACAGTGTGGACTCTGGGGCCTAGACTCAGATTACTGGGTTTAGCAGCAAGCATTTCTACCCACTGAACCATTATGTCAGTCCTCGTTCATAATTCTTTAAGGGTTTTACCTTTTATCTTTAGCATGAAGAAGAATGAAAGTACAAACATTTTTTTTCTGTAGTCTTTTGGAGTTAATGGTGGTATTTGTGAAGACACTGATCCCTTAAACAAGATATCCGCTGGGGGCTTGGGGTGTACCTCAGGGGTATAGTGCATGTAGCATGGTGCAGGAAAACAAAGGAGGGAAGGAAGAAGGGGAGGGAGGAAGGGGAAGGTATACATTTTTCTGAGTTTATTTTTAAAGATAGAAGACTACATATAGTGATTCAAGCCTTCAATCCCAGCACTTGGGAGGCAGAGACAAATGGATCTCTATGAGTTCAAGGCCAGCCTGATCTACAGAGTGAGTTCTAGTACAGCCATGGCTACATAGTAAGACCCTGTCCTAAAAAAACAAAAACCAACTCAACACATACAGTTCTTGATTGGAAGGCCGCCAGGAGCTTCAAAGCCTACACCCTCAGTGACACACTGACTTCAACAAAGCCACACCTCCTAACAGTACCTCTCCCTATGGGTCAAGCATAATCAATATGCGTGTGTGTTGTATGTTATGTGTATGTATATTATATGGGTGTGTGTGTGTGTGTGTGTGTGTGTGTGTGTGTGTGTATGGGTTGAAGAGATGCCTCAGTAGGTAAGAGGCTTTCTGTGTAAGCTGGAGGACCTGATTCGAGCATGCCTTAACTCCATCGTCATAGGGTACAGACACAGGAAAATCACTGCATTTACTGGCCACCAGATTAACTCTAAATTCAGAGGAAGACCTAGTCTCAAAGAACATGGTAGAGGGTGAGAAAACAGGACACTCGATGTCTTCCTCTGGTCTCCCACAACTACATGTCCCCACACATTCATAAACGCACCACAAATGAGAAAGAGAGAGGGAATATGAACGAGTGAATGAATGAATGTAGGCTAACTTCACTAAAGTACAGAAAACTCTTTGCCAAGCAAACTTGCATAGGAAGGACAATATAGATAGGCCAAGGAACATGATTCTCAATGTCTTTTCTGGGGGCGAGTGTGTGAAATGAAGATTAATTCTGTTCACGTTTATTGTTACGCTCCTTTGTTGAAATGCCAAGGATTAAACCACCCAGGATCTTAGAATTTGCTTACCACATCGGGCCCTGCTGAGATTCACCCCTGGTCCCAGCAGCAGAACATTGTCAACCCTGCAGACTGAGACAAACCGAGAAGTTAGCTGTGGACTTAAAAGAAAAAAAAAGTCAAGGCTATTCCCTCAGAGGAGATGGTCACTTCGGAGTCAGTTGCTTGAGTCTGTGTTTAGTTCAAGGTCTTGGAGTCACTACCATAGTTCTGCCTGAGGGGGAAAACCCCTACATGCTGTTTTGGCAGAATCTTCCTACTTGGAAGACAGGCTCAGAAGGGTGAAGGCCCCAGTGCTCCATTGCTGAAGCAAATGCATGACTGGCTGGGACTGAGTGTCACCAGGAAGCTTTGTGAATTTCTCTCCAGAAACAAAGCTGTAACCACTCTGAGAATCCTTTTATGTATTACTCCCGTCTCACAGCCTGTGGAGGAAAATGACTCTCCCTTGACAAAGGGAAATCTTGCCAAAGTTGACCTCACTGGCCTGGGAACAGCGTAGCAACTGGAATTCAACTTGAAGAGTGGTAAAGATCCAAGCCCATCCTCAACTGCCCAAAGAAATGCTGACCTCAAGTGCCAGCAGAGCCTGGGTGACTCGCATATCCTTCTCCATCAAAGCCCAAGTCAGAGTCAGTTGTCTACTAATGAGAATGTCCTGCTCATTTACTTACTTATTTGGAGACAGAGTCTCACTGTCTAGCTGACAGTAATCACAAACTCAGATTCTCCTGGCAGTCTCCCAAATGCTGAGATTATAAAGTGTGTACTATTTTGCCTGGCTCTGTTGAAATTATTTTTAGGTAGACTTAAACCTTAGTTTCTACTCCATTTTGTTTCTACACAACATTTATTTATTTAAATGAACATTTTTTATTTATATGAGTTTTAAAGAAGTCACTAAAATTTGCTTGATTTGGAAAAAATAAAACAATTAGAAAAGCATTATTTTAGCAGGCAATGGCTTGTGTCTGCAATCCCAGCTATTCTGGAGACCAAGAATGTTGCTGAGGCCCAGGAGTTAGCAGTTTGGGCAACAGAAGCAAAGCTTATTTCAGAGAGGTGAGGGGAAGGGAAAGGGAGAGACTGATGATTCCTCTTAGGTAACAAAAACCATCTCTGTGGTAATAAAACCAAGTGTGTGGAAAGGTGTGTGGGTTTCCGTGCATTTTCCAAAAGAGATTTCCATTCCTTTCATTATATTCTTGGCATAGTCTGTGACTGGAGAAATGTTCTGACATAACTGGAAATTGCCTTCCAGCTCTCAGGAGCCAAGTAAGATTCTAGACTGTGGTTTTGAAATCTTTCAGTGGTAGTACTCAGAACGCCTCGGCCCCACTCTCCCCCATGATAGCCCACAACCTCACCTGGGAGGCCCATCCCAATCACTGACTGTAGAATTTTGGTCTTTTTTTTTTTTTTAAATGAATGATGATCATAGGTTTCTTTGCTCTTTTCCAGTTTAGCCTTAAGGATACTTTTAAATGACAACCTGAGACATAAAAAAGATGCCAATCTACTCATTCCTGATGGTTTGATTTAGGTTGGGTTGGGTTGGGTTGGATTGGGTTGGTTTGGCTTGGCTTGGCTTTCTGAGACAGACTTTCCTTGTATACCCCTGGCTGTCCTGGAACTCACTCTGTAGACCAGGCTGGCCTGGAACTCAGAGAGCTATCTGCCTCTGCCTCCTGTATGCTCAAATTAAAGATGTGTGCCACCACCGCTTGGCTTCCTGATGAGAAGAAACCTCCAGAAAGCATGTGTAAGGCATACTCACTACACAAACGATGACTAAACACTTCCTACTTACATGCTACTGAACCATATTCAATGAAAAATGACTTGCTTGAATAATCTATTGAAAAGATCTGTATTGTGCAAAATAGCTTGCATATATAAAGATATTACTGTCATAGAATTGGAGCTTTGAGGTATGTTAACAGTGGAAAGGACTCTTTAGTAATGGCCTTCATGTATAGGGTTCACCTATGGCTTGGTACAGAAAAACCAACTGGCCCATCAGAAGGCTTCATCTAAGACCACAGCCTCATTCCCATCTGTCCCTCAGGCTGAATTAGAAAGCACTATTCATGACAGTAAGATTTAAATTTTCCTACTTTTATTCCTTTAGCTGTCTGTAACTGCAGACCATCCCAGACACCAGTTTTTCTTGCTTCCAATGACTTGGACCATAACACTCCTTCTATTCTGTGACTTTAACATCTTCTGGAGTGTGGGAGACCTTCACAGTAGCATTTGTGTCTGTCTAAAACCACACACACACACAATTGAGCTGCTACCACGTAGCTCATGTGGTTTTAGAGACAGGTCCAAAGACACATACTGTCCTTTTGGACAGTGTCTTAGTTAGGATTTTATTCTGTGAAGAGACACCATGACCAAGGCAACTCTTATAAAAGAAGACATTTAATTGGGACTGGCTTAGAGTTTCAGGGCTTCAGCCCATTATTATCATGGTATGAAGCATGACAGCAGGCAGGCAGACCTGGTGCTGGAGGAGCTAAGAGTTTTACATCTTGATCTGATAGCAGCAGGTGAGACAGTCTTCCCACCGGCAACCAGGAGAAGGGTCTCTCATCCACACTGGGCAGAGCTTGAATATAGGACCTCAAAGCCCAGCTAAACAGTGACAAACTTCCTCCAACAAGGCCACACCTACTCCAAGGCTACACCTCCTAATAGTGCCACTTCCCATGGGCCAAGCATATTCATACCACCACAGATGGCAATAAAGTCTGTGACCAGAAGATGGTTCCCCACATGGTTTCACCTGTAAAAGGACAATTTAATGTAGCCTGCCAGTCTACAAACAAGAGAGAACCTAGGAATGGCTTACTGGCAATTCATTCCCCTTGCATAGATATAGGCTCCAAGTTTCAGACATTAATGTTTCGTTTAAATCAGGATGTACATCAGTTGTGACAGTCTTCTGATGAGACTCTGTACATGCTGTCTAAAAGGACCAGAATCAGCACAAGATACACCAAGACCAAGTTGTCATCACAAAAGAGTTCATTTGCCACAGAAGGACAAAGGGCAGGGAATAAAAGAGGACAGGAGACAAGACAAGGGAGAAGGGAAGCCGGGTAGTGGTGGCTCACGCCTTTAATCCTAGCACTTGGGAGGCAGAGGCAGGCGGATTTCTGAGTTCCAGGCCAGCCTGGTCTACAGAGTGAGTTCCAGGACAGCCAGGACTACACAGAGAAACCCTGTCTCAAAAAAAAAAAAAAAAAAAAAAAAAAAGGGAAAAGGAACAAGGGAGAGAGGGAAGGAATATTTGCCCTGGAGGGACAAAGGACTGCCTCTGGATAGAGAAGAGACAGATGTGGCTCATAGACAGATGGCAGTTTATAAAGGTAAAAGGGGAAACCCTGTGTTAGCTTTAAGTTTAATTGGGCATGCTAATTAGGTGAACTAAAAGGGGATTTTGGATTGCTGTACTTCAATACTCTGATAGTTGGACCTTGGTAGTCAGCCTCAGGAGGAGGAAGTGGACAAAGGACTACACCTTGGTGGCTAGCTTTAGGCTGTAATCTAACAGTTTAGCCTGGCAGAGGGAATGGGGGAAGGGCGAGGCTTGCCTGAGCCATGCTTGCCACGCTCAGCCTTCTAGGACACTACTGACCGTGCTAGCAGTGGGACCTGGTGTTACTACACCGAGTACTCAGAATTTGGAGGAGAAACAAGACACAACTGTCTCCGGCCAATAAGGAGTTTGAGGTTCTTGAGGCATTCATACATCTCATTGGGTAGTAGTTCTGGGAGAAGCGTTCTATCCTAGTGTTCTGTAAGTCCTTGGCTCTACCCACTGGCATGGGTTCACCAAACATTAGCATTGTTGGCCACAATTGGAATACGTTTGAGAGGACAAACAGTGGTTACAACTGTTAAAACGGTTGTTTTGTTTGAGCTAGGTTTCTGCATACAAAGCCTTGTGGACTTTTCATCTATCCCTTCCAATTAAACACACACACATACACACACGAACACACACAGAGGGAACATATAAGCTGATCTTAAACACATGACAGTCCTCCCAACATAGCCTCTCATCAGCAACATGGCTGTTCATTTTTGGTTTTGGTTTTGAAACAGTCTCATGTAGCCCAGGCTACCTACAATGTGCTATATGTAGCTGAGAATGACCTTGAACTTCTGACCCTCCTGGCTCCTCCTCTAAAATTCTGACACTGGGATTATGACAGTACATCACTAGTCCTGGCTTCTATGTTGCTAGCAATGGAACTGAGGGTTTTGTGCACTCTAAGCAAGCTCTCTACTAGTCTAGGTATTTCCCCAGCCCCTCATCAGATGGGTTTTGATTTGGGTAAATTTCAGAGTTATTAAGTCATTAGTCTCTGTGTCACGGTAAATAGGTAAATGAAATGATAAACCTTCAGTGGTTTGGGTTTTATGCTGGTTATCACACTGTACATCACAACTAAAGCTTTTCAAATGAGTATCCTCAGGTTATCTGTCTTCTGAGAAGATATTACGAGAATTGTGGTGTATTGGACGCTGGAATATCTGCTAGCTTTAGGGAGATTGGGTTTCTGAGACTTAACCGGTGCCTTGGCGAAGTGGCTGGGATTTGCTTTAACATTTCATTTTCCCTGCCAAGGGCGTGCTGTTTGTGTGGACTTGCAATCCCTTTGCCATGCCGTATAGTCTGTATTTCCCCACACACTCTGTGGTAGTTAATCACTTTGGACTCTGAATACTCTGAGCTGAACCTAAGCCTCTGGTGCTCATGGTTCCAGTCATACCTATCTGGAGTCTCTAGGGGATTGCCAGCAGACAATCAGGTGACATCAGACTCTATATAGCTACGCAATTGAGGCTGGCCTTGAACCGATCCTCAAGCCTAAGCCTCCCGAGTTGGGATTATAGGTGTGTGCCACCTTGATTGGCTTGTCCCCTCCTCTTGAAACAGTATTGTTCCTCAGTGGGAAGTTCCTCAGTTTACTGATCGTGCTGTGAAGATAAATGGAGGGCTCTGGTGGCCACCTCATACTCATTGTCCTTCTCCCCACCACAGGTTTTGAACCCAGGGTCAGCGCATATGCGTCTACTCCAACACAGGGATTGTCTGCCATCTTTTACTGCCCTCTGCTATTTCAGCAATAGAACAACATGGTCACTCAGAGTAAACACTGCCCTTTTTAGCCTTCCTTGCAACAAACTCTGGCCCTGAGACTCAACTCAGGCTGGTGGGAAAGGGTGTTCATATTTAGGCATGTCATTGTACAGTACCGGTATGGTGTATCTCTCTGAACTGTGTCGTGAAAGCCATATGTCAAGGATGGAAGGACAGGAAACAGAGTGGCTGGGCTGGAGATGACTCCGCAGATGAACACACTTGCCATGCAGGCCTGGCGAGTTGACCTGAGATCAAACTCTGGAACCTATTTTTTTTAAAAAAGGCTCACACTTTAGAACTTCTATTGGAGTTGGAGGCAGAGGCAGGAGAATCAGCTAGAGGCATACACACACTACCTCAGTCAGAAGAACAAGTGACCACGCCCCCAAAATGAGGTGGGAAGAGAAGTAACTCGGACATCCTTGTGCATATGCGCGTTTGCACACAGAATAAATAACTAGGTGATCAAGAACGTCAAGCTATCTCCCCTACCAAGTACAACTGAGACCTAAGAATGTTATACAGGGACAAACACAATGGGCAGGAGCCGGGCTGTGGCCCTGGATTTGGCCCCCTAGCATGACCAGAACCAGCAACATCAAACACTCTGGCCATGGAGAGAAGACAGATCACCTAGGGACATGGTGACCCAAGGAACAGCATGGTAACGAGTTCCCAGTAGGTTTTGGTTTTTCTTTGCCTAATGTATCTTGGATTTGGAAGGGAATAAGCCAGCAGCTTCAAAATGCCAACAGGCTAAGAAAAGAAAAAAGCTCTGACAAAAGCCTTCTCTCGCCAGCCAAGACCCTGGAAAGGGGCAACTAAGCAAGAACAGAACACTTTCAGTTGAAAAAATGGCTCTAACTGCAGCCAGATACCACAGAGAAGCTGCGGCCCCCATTCCACCACTGTTAGAAAAGGCTGCTCTGGACGTCTCCCCTTCCTGGGCTGTGAAGCAAGGGCTGAGTGTACAGTGTGAATATCAAACCTCTCAGGGGGCTGTGAAAGAGGCTGGGACCCAAGAATTCCATCCCTACAGCAGCAGAGACCACACATGCAGCCTGGCCTTCCACGTTACTCACCCATAATGAGACACTTTCTGCCCACTGGGATGGTGTCAGAGTAGGACTTTGCCTATGCCCAGCAGCAACGAGACTGCCCCACGCCCTGTGATGTCCATGGAAGCCACACGGGCTCTAGAAGGTCACACTTTTTATCCCTGACAGTCAGAACAACAGAATTAGAAACGCCTGGGGTACTCAATGGTACAGAACTTGCATACCAAGTAAAAGATCCTGGGTTTCTTTTTTAGCACTGCAAAAATGGAAACCTCTCACCTAACCTAGAAAAGGCCAAAGGAAAAAGTAATAAAGAGTAAAAAATCATTGAGAAAACCACAATAAAGGCAAACATAACGAAAACAGATCTTTCTATAAAAAGATTGTTGCAACGCAGAGATAAGTAGTAAGACTGATAAATCACAAAGAATTAGATATTAGGAATAAGGCAGGGATATAGTTGTACACTACCCACACATCAAACATGTAATACAGGCTGTGCAATACAGGTCAGAGGTAAAACATATATCTAGTGTACGAGCCCTACCCCCAGTGAAATAAGCCCTAAAGATTACTAGAAACAACACTACACGAAACATTTACAGTAAAATGAAATGGGATACTTTATTGTTTGTTTTGAGACAGAGTCTCTCTACATAGCCCTGGCTGTCCTGGAACTCATTATGTGGACCAGGCTGGCCTTGAACACAGAGATCTGCCTGCCTCTGCCTGGGATTAAAGATGTAAACCACCATGGTTGGCCATGGACACGTTTTAAAAACAGAAACCAAGCACTTTTAGCTGGTGCCCCGAATGTCTATTACTTGATAAACACCATGACCAAAACCAAAGTAATCCAGGGGCATAGGGCTCATTTGGCTTTGACGTCCCCATCACAGTCTGTCACTGAGAGAAGCCAAGGAAGGAACTCAAGCAGAGACCTTGGAAGACTGCTGCTTATTGGCTTGCTCAGCCTGTTTTCTTATACAACCCAGGGCCACAAGCCCAGGGGTGGCCCCACCCACAGTGGGCTGGGCCCTCCCACATCAGTCATCAACAGAGAACAGACTTGCTTTCAAGCCAGTCAGGCAGGTGGAGGTGTTTTCTCAGGTGAGGTTCCTTCTTCCTAGATGACCCTAGCGTTATATCAGGTTCACAAAAACAAAATGCAAAAACTCCAGCATATCTAGTGTGAAATAGATAATCTGAGTGGTCTTTATAAGAAAATTGAATCTGGGTTTTGGTGGTGATTTTTCAAGACAGAGTTTCTCTGTGGAGCCCTGGCTATCCTAGAACTTATTCTGTAGACCAGGCTGGTCTTGGACTCACAGAGATCTGCCTGCCTCTGCCTCTTAGGTGCTGGGATTAAAGGTCTGTGCCACTACCTCTTGGCTAATAATTGAATTTTAATTAACAGATCTTCCAAAGGAAAACTGGCATCTGTCTATATGACCTCTTCTAGAAAACAGAATATTTGTCAGTTCATTCCTGAAGCTAATACTGTCCTGAGAACTGTAGAGTACTTGAAGCAGATGACTTAGAGCACGGGACAACACAGAGGCTTCTTATGAGAAAGCCACATCCAGAAGAGCAGATGGACAAGAGGATACCCAAAGATAGGATGCTTTTCAGCTGCAATCAGGGGTCTCCGAGTCAGAGAACCCTAGTGGGCATCAGTGGCTAGGTGCTCACAAGATACCTACCATATCAGCGCAGCCATGGCTTGAAGCTCCGTGGAATGAAGTGGAATGAAGTGGCTGGAGGGTTTCTAAATGATTGTTTAAGCTATTCTTCAAATATTTGGATTGTAAAATATTGAGTTTTGTTAGTGGGTCTTTGAGTCAACACCCTGCAGTGGAGAGCTAACCTAGGAGCCAACTTACAGAGCCCATTTGCAGTCTTGTTTGTTTGTTTTTGTTTTTTGAGACAGGGTTTCTCTGTATAGCCCAGGCTGGCCTTGAACTCAGAAATCCGCCTGCCTCTGCCTCCAAAGTGCTGAGATTAAAGGCATGTGCCACCACTGCCCGGCACAGAGCCCATTTGTATCTCACTTATATAACAGTACCAAACCCAAAGAAAGACAGAACAAAAAGAAAGCATGATCCAATAGCTCTCGTGAGTATAGACACCGAAGTCTTCCATAAACTACTAGCCAAACATTTTTTAAAAACATACATGTTGTGTTAAACTCTTCTGTGGAGGCACGAGCAATGTCTATTTACCTCAGACAGAGCTCTGGTGACAGACCACAAGAATGGTTCCACTGGGGTCTACCTTAGTGAACCGGTGAGCTTCTAGGCTCCTGGGAGCTCGAGAGAGGGGGTCATTTTCAGGAGTGTGAGTGACCTCAAAACAGCCACATCATTGGAAAGTCTCCCACTGGCATGGATGGTAATTTCTGCATAGCAACACAAATGGAGTCCCCTCTTCAGTAATGGTCTCATCTTCTGTAGAGAGTGGGCAGGCAGAATCCTCTACAGATAAGGGATGGAGACAGACGGGAAGAACTGGACTCTCAGGTGCAGGACTACTGATCCTCCCCATGATTCACCAGCTCTTCGGGGGCTTATCCACAGGCCTGACCCTGTGAGGGACACCTC
>NW_021604565.1:15024017-15033476 GCF_004785775.1 Grammomys surdaster
GGGACACCTCGGGGGCTTATCCACAGGCCTGCCCCTGTGAGGGACACTGTGGTTAACCACAGAGGCTCTGTCTAAGATGGTAATGTGTTGCACAACATATAAACATGCAGGTAGGTTTATACCGGGAATCAAGGTTGGTTACAAATTTCAATCGAAAGTGGGTGAAGTAGTTCTAGCTTCTCACAAGTCTCAGGCAGAGGATTGCTTGGATCCAGAAGTTTAAGACCCACTTGGGTAGTAACGTGAGATGCTTACATATTTTTTAAAAGATGAAATTAATATAAGAGACTAGAAATAAAAGGCACAGAAATAAAATTATATGTATGTGAATACATCCATGAATAAAAACTCATGTGATGCCAGCCTTGTGGTTCCTCTCTGAACCTCAGCACTTGGGAGGGAGAGGCAGGAGGATCAGGAGTTCAAAGTCATCCTCAATTACATAGTGAGTTTGAAGCCAGCCTGGGCTATACAGGACCCTTAACAACAAAAACAAAGAAACAATCAAACAAATGAAAAGTCCACATTGCTTCAAAAACAGTAAGACCAAGATGCCTGCATTTACTTATCTTATTCAACGAATGGTTGATGTTCTAGACCATGAAGAAGGCTAGAAAAGGAAATAGACCAACAGACTGAAAGAGAACAAACACAGCTACCCTATTTGTGCATGAAATGACTTCTATATAAAAATCTTGAGGAATCTTCTAAAACACAACCACAAAAGAAACAAATGTACAAATAATAAATAACTTCTAAGGTTACGAAATGGGAAATCACACATAAAATGGGGCTGGAGAGACTATTTACTGTCAGCTATTGTGAACACACAGAGTACCTGAACTCAGTTCCCAGCACCCACGTCAGATGGTTCTCAACAGTCTGTTATTCCAGCTCTAGAGGATCCAGCACCTCGGACTTCTAGGGGCGTCTATACACAAATACATGCACATATACAGAATTAAAAATAATAAAAATAAATCTAAAAGGCAACGGATTCATGAATACCATATTTCAAAAATAGCATTTTATTTTTTAATTAATTATTTTATTTATTTACATTCCAAATGTTGCCCCATTCCCAGTCCCCCCTCCCAGAGTTCTTCACCCCATATCCCTCCCCTTTGCCTCTGAGAGGGTGCTCATCCCTCTCCATCCCCCTTTCCTGGGACATCAAGTCTCTACAGGATTAGGCACATCCTCTCTCACTGAAGCCAGACAAGGCAGTCCTCTGCTACATATGAGCCAGGGACCGTGGAGCAGCCCATGTATGCTCTTTGGTTGGTGGCTTAGTCTCTGGGACCTCTCCCCTGGTTAGTTGAGACTGTTGGTCTTCCTAACTGGTTGCCATCCCTTCAGCTCCTTCAATCCTTCCCCTAACTCTTCCATAGGGTTCCCAGACCTCAGTCCAATGGTTGACTGTATCTGCATCTGTCTCAGTCAGCTGCTGGTGGAGTTTCTCAGAGGACAGCCATGCTAGGCTCCTGTCTATAAGCAAAACAAAGCATCAGTAATAGTGTCAGGGTTGGGTGCCCACCCATGGGATGGATCCCAAGTTGGACTGGTCAATGGGGGCCTTTCCTTCAGTCTCTGCTCCATTTTTGGCCCTGTATTTTTTTTAGACAGGAACAATTCTGGGTCAAAAAATTTGAAGGTAGGTGGGTGACTCCATCCCTCCACTGGAGGACCTGTCTGTCTACTGGAGGTCTCTTCAGGTTCCATCTCCCCACTGTTGGGCATTTCAGCTAAGGTCACTCCCTTGAGTCCTGGGAGCCTCTCACATCCCAGGTCTCTGGGATTTTCTAGAGGTTCCCCCGCTTCTCACCCGCAGCAGCTGGAGATTTCCATTCATTCTCCTAGCCCTCTGGGCATCTCTCCTGTCTCCTCCCATACCTGATCCTCCCCACTTTCCTTCCCCACTTCCACCCAGACCCCTCTCTTCCTCTGCTTCCTGTGATTATTTTTTCCCCTTTGTAAGTGGGATTGAAGCATCCTCACTTGGGCCTTCCCTCTTGTTAAACTTCTTACAGTCTATGGGTTGAATCATGGGTAGCTGTACATTTTTGGCTAATATCCACTTATCAGTGAGTAATTATCATGCATGTCCTTTTGGGTCTGAGTCACCTCACTCAGGATGATATTTTCTAGTTCTATCCATTTGCCTGCAAAACTCATGATGTCCTCGTTCTTAATAGCTGAATAATATTCCAATGTGTAAATGAACCACATTTTCTGTATCTATTCTTCTGTTGAGGGACATCTGTGTTCTTTCTAGTTTCTGGCTATTACAAATAGGGATGCTATGAACATAGTGGAACACATGCCCCTGTGGCACGGAGGAGCATCTATACCAGGAGTGGTATAGCTAGCTGAGTCTTCAGGTAGAACTATTTCCAAATTTCTGAGGAACTGCCAGATTGATTACCAAAGTGGTACCAGTTTGCAATGCCACCAACAATGGAGGAGTGTTCCTTTTTCTCTGCATCCTTGCCAACATCTGCTGTCACCTGAGTTTTTTATCTTAGCCATTCTGACTGTTGTGAGATGGAATCTCAGGGTTGTTTTGATTTGCATTTCCCTAGTGACTAAGGATGCTGAACATTTCTTTAAGTGCTTCTCTGCCATTTGAGATTCTGTTGTGCCCAGATCTCAAAACCCCCAAAGAAACTGCCAGGAAGAGTCTTTATTTAAGCTGTCAATAGGACAAAATGGCAAAATAACATTTTATAATTGCTCAAAATTGAGATTTGTTGGTATAACTACCAAAACATGTACAGCACTTGAATGAAAAGCTACTCGTGAAAGAAATCAAAGATCTAAATGAATAGAGGGATACTCGTGATTATTGATTGAAAGACTTTTTTTGTTTGTTTGTTTTTTCGAGACAGGGTTTCTCTGTGTAGTCCTGGCTGTCCTGGAACTCACTCTGTAGACCAGGCTGGCCTCGAACTCAGAAATTCACCTGCCTCTACCTCCCAAGTGCTGGGATTAAAGGCGTGCGCCACCACAGCCCGGCTGATTGAAAGACTTTTGTGAGTAAAGCTGTTACTTCTGCCCACGCTGGGAAGAAGATTGCATTCCTGTCCTAACCCCAGAAAGACTTTATAGGCAGTAGTATTGTAAAGTAACAAAAAATATCTAAAGAAAATGTTTCTCTCTATGGTGTCCCAGCAAACGTAGCTCAACTATGCAATGTAAGACAGACCAACACATGCATGTCGTTAGTAAAGAGTCCATCGCGTGTCCTTTCACGTGCATCCTCTCTCCTGTGTCTGCTTCAGTGAAACATTCCTTCACAAGTCTGTCTTAACCATTTTATACCTGGGTCTACTTTAACAAAACGTTCCTTCACATGTTTGCCCTAGCAAAACACCATCCAACCAACTTTCCAAAGAAGTCTTATGTTTTTACTTCAGAATTCAATATCTTTAACAAAACAAAATTTCAGAGTGATTCGATGTGACAGTACAACGAGATTGACCTTGTACATGTATTAACTCAAAATAGATCACAAACTTACCTAAGACGTGAAGCTACTGAGTTGTTGGTGGGTGTGTTGGTTAGTTTTCTCGTTCTGTGATACAATTCCTGACAAAAGCAACTGAAGGAGTGGTTTATTTGGGCTCATACCCTGAGGGTATAGTCCATCATAACAGGTGAACACACGCAGGTGCGCTCACACACATACACACACACACACTCACGTGTTAAAGGAAAAAACTGGGCTGGAGAGATGGTCCAGTGGCTTAAAGTGCTTACTGCTCTTCCAGAGGACTCGTTTGGTTCCCAGCACAGCCTCCTGTAACTCCATCTCCAGCCGCCGGGGGATCTGGAACCTCAGGCCTCCACGGGCACCCTCACTGACATGGATATGCACCTCTTCCCCACTACACATGATTACAAATAAAACCAATCTTAATAAATAGCAGAAAAAAAAAGAGAAACCAATAAAGAGACACTTTATCAAGAAGAGTGAGTGGAAATAACGACACAAAAATATGTGTATTTATGAACAATGCAAATTAAAACCACAATAAGGCATTGCTGCACACCTTTCTCGAAATGACTAATCCAAAACTGTGCCGGCACTAAAAGCTAGCAAGGGACTGACTCACTCACACTTACTGATGCAAATGAGAACCGGAAAGCAGTCTGCCATATGCAAATGCAATCTGATCCAAGCAGTTTCCCTACTGGGGGAGGGGGTTACCACCAGAGAACTGAAGAGTTGTGTTAATGAAAAATTGTAATGAATATTTATAGACACTTTGTTCATAATAGCCCAAATTTTGAAATAAGCCAGCTGTTCTCCAATAGATGAACAGTTGAATAAGCTGTGATATATCCATGCCGTGGTTTTTTTTTTGTTTTGCTTTCTTTTTAGACAAGGTCTCAGTAGGTAGCCCTGGGTGACCTGGATGTTAGGTTTCAAAGTCAGGATGAATGGCTGAGGTGTCTAACATACAAAAGTGGATGCTGACAGCCAGGCTATCTTGAGTTTCACTTCCCTTCCCCCAGCTTTTCTGATTTTTATATAACCCAGCCACTTTGGCTATGTAGATGTCTTGCTCTCTTGGCCTTTTGGACTCTGGGTTCCCAGGTTCTCCCTAGCCCTTCCCTCTCCTCCTCTTTTGTTTTCCAGCTCTCAAGGTCAGGTTCAGCCTGGATCTTTTCAGAAGCCGCTGCTGTGCTCTCCCCCATATCTACAATACATCTCCTCAACCCACATCCAGGAGCGTCATGTCCTCTGGAACTCACTGTGTAGACCAAGCTGGCCTCAACCCTACAGAGAACTTCCTGTCTCTGCTCCCAAGGACTGAGATTAAAGGCATGGGCCACCACAACAGGCAAGAACCAGTTTGATATTTGTAGCAAAATGCCTGAATCTACAGAAGGATACACTGAGTGAAAACAGCCAGCAAGGAAGGCTAGAGATGTAACATTCTTGAAATGCTAAAATGATACAAATGGAGAGCCAGCTGTGACGCCAGCTGTGACTCTTGTGGGCTCAGGAAAGAGCAGAGAGGAGTTTGGCTCTAAGAGAGTTAGTTCACGATAACCCTCACCACCTTGGAAACATTCTGGTCAGCTCTATCAACATCAATATCCTGGATGTCAACTTTGCATCGTGTCTTCACTGAGAGCAACTGGGTAAATGGTAAGCAGAATCTCTCTGTGTTATTTACCCTAACTGCACTTGAGTCAACATGATTTTAAAACAAAAGAGTATAATTCTAAAAAAAGAAAGAAAGAAAGAAAGAAAGAAAGAAAGAAAGAAAGAAAGAAAGAAAGAAAACTTTTTACTTACTTGCCTATGTGATGCATACAGCGGTACATGGCAGCGAGAAGGGTACCCTCTCCTATCACTTCCTCCATCTATTCCTCGAGGTAAGCTAGCTCCCTGAACCTGGGCCTTGTGCCTTGCTTGCTTTTTTTTTTTTTTTTTTTTTTTTTTTACCAGCTAGGCTGGAAACCAGAAAACCCTAGGGACAGTCTTTCACCACTCCCTTCTTACCTGGGGTTCCAGGCATTTTAGGATGTCCGACTTGTTAGGTGAGTGTTGGGATCTGAACTTTGGTCCTCTTGGTTACGGACCAAGAGCTCCTAACCACCAGACAGTGGCTCCAGTCCCTCAAAAAGACTTACTCACGAGACTGAAATCTGACTTGTTAGATGGTTCGTGCAAGAGGCAGCCAGTTTTACTTTATAAAACGTAGGGGCCAGTGAAATGGCTCACTGAATAAAGACATTTGCAGTTTGAGTCTGGTGATTTCATTTTGGACTCCAGAACCCACATAAAGGTGGGAAGAGAGACTTAACCCCACAGCGCTGTCCTCTGACTTCCATACACATAGGTGTCCCCCATCCTACTTCACACATTTGTGATGTACACATTTGTGTGTCCCCCATCCTACTTCACACATTTGTGAACATGCACACCAACTACTATTACTAAATAACATTTAAAAATAGTTACAAAATGGACATAGGGCTAGGACTATAGGTCAATGCCAGAGTTTGTTCTTAGCATTCATGAGGCCCTGAATTTACCTACAAATAAGTTAATTAATTAATTAATTAATTAATTAATTGTTGCAGGAAATAATTTAAAAAATGGCATCATCCCGTGCTATGCCCAGCTACTCTCTGCCCGCGGTCTCTCCGCTTCTAGGCTAGCCCCATGTGGCAGTCTTCCCAGCTCCAGTTCACCTGCCTCAGAGCTGCTTGGACTTTCTCAGGCATCTACCCCCTTCGGCTAGTTGTCACAAATCCCCTTAACCCAGGAAATCAAAACTCTAGAAGCTTATCATTAATCAGTCAGATTTATATATCAATAAATTCTCAATTCACAAGATGTCCACACAATAATTTCAGAGCCAACTGATGATGATACAAGCTGCCCACCTAGATTAGACAAGTTACCCAATTATTCTATCCTCTTATGATATATTCATAGCTACCTGTGGCTATTTAAAGCCCTGTGGAATCTGGATCGTCTTTCTCTACCTCCATCTTCCTTCCTTCCCCCTCTGTCCTCTATTTCCGGTCTCTAAAAATCTCTTCCTGCTTACCTTTTCCATTCCCAATCACAGGCTCTCACCTTATCTTGTGTCTGCCCTCCCCTGCATATCAATCTATAAATAAATAAATAAATAAATAAATAAACAAATAAGCAAGCAAGCATGAGCCTGAGTTTCTCAGGCCTATACTTACCTTGATAAGGTGAGGGCTTAGGTAAGTTGCACTAGAGGAACATGTGGAAAACACTGGTGTTCTAGGCCTGGGCTTCGTGGCCCTCAGCTGGCCTCAGTGGCATGACTCTTAACTGTGACACTCATGAGTCCTACACCTCCGATCGAGCTTCCAACCTCTTCCTCCTGTGACCCCTTTCCTCATGTAAGAAAATTTACACAACCCAGGATATATAGGCATATAAAATAGGTCTACAAACCAAATATTTACCAGTAATAAATTTTAGAGTTTTCTTTTTTAAAGCAAGTCTTTGGTGTGCATATAAATTTGCCATTTATTAAAGATGAGAGAAAGTTGAATGCTAATGAGATGAATGTGCTTGGTTTTTTGTTTTTTTCATAGAAAGAATTAAATCTTGGCTGAACATTTGATATTGCAGGATGTGGAATAACTCCATCTTTCAGAGTTGATTGATATTTTGGCATTATGATTGTTGAACACCACTTCACATAAATGTGTAGTACAAAATGGTAGGTCATATTTACGATCGTTTCAGAAATTATTAAAATCCACTCCTAATCCAAGCCAATATTCACATAATGATTTTGTTTTATGAAACTCAAATCAGCCACTCAAAAAGCAATTTTAAAAAATGAAATGTAATGACCCGCTCTGCCTCATGTTTGGGGGCCACTATGTCCCTGCCCGTTCAGGTCAGTCAACAGGGTCTAGCAAGAGAGAGAATGGGGATAGAAGGGCAAGAGATGCAAAGAATGGAGACAAGACAGAGAGTCTGTTTAAGTCCCCTTTACTAAAAGGAAATCATGGGTATATATACACTTTACCACCTGCCTTGCAGCCTTGGACAAGCAGGGGAACACAACTGAAGACACTTTACCATGTGTGCCTTGCAGCTGGGGGCACTAAACAAAACAAGATATGTGAGAAAAACAAGATGTTTATCAGAGTGAGCTCAGCTGTTGTGGGCTGTTGAAAACAAGTGTCTTGTCAAGGTATATGGCCTGAGATGGCTGCAAAGATGATAGCCGCTTTCGGCTAGGACTTAGCTCCCAACAATGAAACATTCTAACATGATGCAAACCAAAGACTGAGGGAAACAATATCTTTTGTAACTAAACCATTGTATGGATAAGAGTATGGAGGTTTGGAAGTAAACACCCTCATTCCTAAAAACCTGAGCTGAGGAAGGGGCAGCATCCGCTGGCTTTGCCTGCTGTGACTGCCTGTGCCATGTAATGTGCCCAGGCTGTGTTCAGACCTAACGATTCTGTGTTGTCACATGATATAACACAAGGCAAGGGCCCCAATAGTACATGTTTGATTTTTTAATTGATTTTTGGCCGTTGTGTGTTCAGAAACACTTTACTGTTAGCAACTTTTCTACACTGATCCACTAATTATACCATCCAATATAGGGACATGACCTACAGTCTTTGAAACCAAGAGAGTAGGAATGATCTCTTGATAGAACAGATAATTTCCAGAGAAACAAACTAAGATGGCCGGGGCCTCTCCATCAGAGTTACACTTAGGTTGTGATAGTATTTTGATCACTTGGGGTCAGCTGGGAGTTACAACTTCTTGTTGTAGAAGATTAAAGAGAAACATTCCTCACATGCAGAAGACACATGGATATTTGTTATCAAAATACAGGCATGGCTCCAACAGGCTTTCAGTCTTCATGTCTAATTAGCGCCAGAAACAATAGTTCCAGGCCAACCATTCAGAAACAAAATTCACTATTTGGGGCAGATATCCCACAACTTTGTTGCTAGGTCATTTCATTATGTTTCCTGGGAAGATATTAACAAATGTCTTTTCATCCTGGAAAAAGTAACTACTACAGACCAAAGAAACACGTCCACCCAAATCTACCCTAGCCAACCAGTGAGTTATTGGGATGACTTAGGGAGCATAGGTGAGGGGTGACTCTCAGGAGTATGAGTGACCCAAAGACAACTATAGCACAAAAAAGCCAGCCCAGGCACGAACCCAGCATCCTGGGGCTCCCAGCTCTTGGCCGGTTCTGTTGCATGTATGTTTGTGCATCACATGCATGCCCCGTTCCCACAGAAGTCAGGAGAGGGTGAATGACCACTGGAACTAGAGCTACAGACAGTTGTGAGACACCATGTAGGTGTCAAGAATTGAACTCAGTGGTCTACAAGAACAACCAATGCTCTTAACTCTGGAGCCATCTCTCTAGCCCTCCTTCTAGAACCTCCTTTCTTCTTCTAGGAAGGAATGTTTCAATTCAGAGGAAATAGCTATACAACATAGACTATCTCAAATAATCAGTAAATTAGCCGGGCAGTGGTGGGACATGCCTTTAATCCCAGCACTTGGAAGGCAGAGGCAGGCGGATTTCTGAGTTTGAGGCCAGCCTGGTCTACAGAGTGAGTTTCAGGACAGCCTGGGCTATACAGAGAAACTCTGTCTCGAAAAACCAAATATATATGTGTGTGTGTGTCAGTAAATTATATTATCCCATGTCTTAGAAAAAGATGAGAGGGTACACTGTCCTCGGAAGACAAATCCATGGCCCACTGGTCACCAGGTCTAACACGGATAGAAACCTAGTGTTGTGTTTTATAAAAAGACCAAGATATGTCTCATAGAGCATGGTATGGTGAGGTGGGAGGGGTGCCTCAGCTGGCCCAGGCTGAGGTATCCCCTTCCCCCTGAGGTAACAGCCATAGTATTGTATTGTATTGTATTGTATTGTATTGTATTGTATTGTATTGT
>NW_021604565.1:15033486-15043844 GCF_004785775.1 Grammomys surdaster
GTATTGTATTGTATTGTATTGTATTGTATTGTATTGTATTGTATTGTATTGTATAGAATAGAATAGAGTTTATTTAGGGGCACAGGAGGGAGAAGTGAGAAGGGAGTAGAGATAGAGAACCACACATGGGGGGGAGGGTAAGAAGAAGAAGGAGGGAGGGAGAGAGGGGAAGGGAGAGAGGGAGGGATGGGTAGAGAGAGGAGGAGGAGAGGCTGGCCAGAAACACGTGGAGAAAGAGGGGGAGGGAAAGGTGAGAGAGGGCAAAAAGGATTAGGGAGAGAAAAGAGTCAGAGAGGCAGCTAGGGAGCGGTGAGAGAGAGGAGGGGCCAAGCAGCCCCTTTTATAGCAAGCCCAGCCTACCTGGCTGTTGCTAGGTAACTGTTGGGCGGAGCCTAGAAGGAATGCCAACACATAGTTTGTTAATTATGCATGCATCTGAACCAGGCAAATGGGATTAGCTGTAAAACTACAGCACTGATGCATTGGCACTGAGTCATTACCCAGGGACACATTCTATACATGCTTTAATGTACTTTGAGACTCTAAAGAAGGTGCTGTCTAAGGATCAGGGTTGAGGATGCCCACTGAGACTTTCCATGCAACAGCCAAACAGATGCCATAGACAGGATGGGTAGCCCAGGTCCTCTCAGTTGCTACTTTGTGTTGGAAGCCAAATTCTAAGCTGAATAGCAATGTTTATTTACAACGTTAAAGATGATTACCATGAAGATGAGATTACATCATGGCATCCATATCTTCTTGATTTTCCCCTGTAGAGAACTGACTGGAAGCTGGTCATGGGATGCAAGCAAGAGAAGCTATATTAATTGGATGCTTAACAGTGTTGGGCACACATGACTATGCCCAGCTCACTTCAGGGAAGGTCTTATGGACAGAATCTGAATTTCTGGCATGTTCGATGGCAAGATCCCACTTCTCAGGCATTAAGAATGGCTGTGTGGCCGAGTCAAGATTAACAAGTTGTTGGCAAACCTTTCTGCTTGGTGGGCACTGCTTCAGTTTCTCTCTGTGTTTGCTCTAGACAGCCACCCACTGTCTGTGTCTCATTCACTGTTGAATATTCATGCTTTATAACCTTTTGGTTTTACAGTTCAGCCCAGAGGACCATCTTCTTCCCAGCTCTCCATCCAGATGCTGCTTCGCAGCCTGCACACACACACACACACACACACACACACACACCACGCCTTGCAGCTCATTCACTTTGGAAGCCACCCAGAGAGGCTCTGCAGTGCAAATCAACACACATTTTTATTTTATTGACTCCAGTGCTCATTGGCCCAACTGTTCTAAGTCCTTCAAGTCAAAATGATCCTGCATCGTAATGCTTGAAGCCTTGGGGCTTTCCCCACATACTGTGTAGCTGACCAGACTCCAACCATTTTCTGGGTTATTACTTATTCTCCTAACAGAATAAAGAAAGCAGAATGATATATAACATCAACCTGCTAACATAAATCACCAAGTCACATGTTACCTAGCAAAATGTATACTTAATCTGCAGAAAAACAAATGCATGCATATGAAAGTAATTTTTAGTTAAAAATTTCTTATTGTCACCTGTTTTGTTTTGGGTTTTTGTTTTGGTTTGGCTTTTGGTTTTTCTAGACAGGGTTTCTCTATGGAGCCCCAGCTGTCCTGGAACTCACTCTATAGACCAGGCTATCCTTGAACTCAGAGGTCTGCCTGCCTCTGCCTCCCCAGTGCCACCAGCACCCTGTTATTGTTTTTGAAAGGGTTTTTCTACATAGACCAGATTGGACTTGAACTCACAAAGAACCACTTGGCTCTGCTTCCAGGAATGTTGGCATTGAAGATATGTGCCACCACGCCTGCCTCATCCCTTTTGAACACTCTGTATTTGTCTGCTCTCTGACAGCAGTTCTATATATCTTTTGTCACCAGTTGATGTCAGGTGACAAAGTGTTCATCTGCCTGGAAGAATGAGCCTCCTTCTGTGGCTGAGCTCATGAACTCTGTCCATGCTACTGACGGTGAGTCCCCTCTTCAGCCTTGGCATGGCTAGTGAAAGTGAACAGTCATGTTGCTGAGCGTCCTGTACATGTTTAGTGAGCAAGTGACTTTTGCTCAGGGCTTATCTTCTACAGTGATAAAGATATACCTGGGTTTCTTCACCTGGATCCTCTCTTCGAAGCTTCAAGGATGACTTGCTCCCACCTTCTCTAGCAGTTGTCACCACATGAGATAACCTGGACCAGGAATTCAGGTCTAGATGCCCTTATCGGGAGAAGACAAAAGCATCTGGGTTAGGAGTAGAACTGGGGAGGGCTACAGACAAGTATTTCCTATACAGAGCTGAGATGCATGACCATGTATAGAACTCAGAACCCTGAGCTGCACTGCACACATTCAATGTGTATGTGCCCTTGTGTGCTGTGAAGAACCTGTCACTGCATTGTTTTAAAGTTTGATTATATGCACTACGACATTCTCTTCCCTCCTGCACCGATTCTCATTGACTTCCACAGTCAACTTACATCACAAAGACAAGAGGCTTTCTTGTCTTGTTATGGCCCTTGAACGTGGCTTTGAAAATTATCAATTTAAAAAGTGAGTGTTGCCGGGCAGTGGTGGCACATGCCTTTAATCCCAGCACTTGGGAGGCAGAGACAGGCGGATTTCTGAGTTCGAGGCCAGCCTGATCTACAGAGTGAGTTCCAGGACAGCCAGAACTACACAGAGAAACCTTGTCTCGAAAAACAACAACAACAACAACAACAAAAAGTGGGTGTTTTTCCTGGACCTGTGAGGTGGCTCAGTTTGCTGCTCAAGTTTGAAGACTTGATTGAAGCCTAGAACTCATATGACGCTAGAAGGGGAGAGCAGACTGACAAGGATAGCCTCTGACAACCGAGACGCTTACCTGCACACGTGTACACAACACTAACAACAGAACAATCTCAACCAGGTGGCAGTGGTGCACACCTTTAATTCCACTGCTTGGGAGGCAGAGGCAGGCAGATTTCTGAGTTCAAGGCCAGCCTGGTCTACAGAGTGAGTACCAGGACAGCCAGGGCTACACAGAGAAACCCTGTCTCAAAACAACAACAACAACTACAACAACAAAAAAACAACAAAAAAAATCCAAACATTGTAGTGAGAATTTTGGTTTCTCTAAGAACCCAATTATGTTATCTGAATACGTTTTCATTTTAATCCCAGGTATGTGATATAGGAGTGCTTCAGGTTGTCCACAGCAGCTATGATTTGTCTCATGCTCTGGCAGGGCATGACTCTGCCAGTGAAAGACTGTTTACATTTGGAATTCTGGGGGCTCTTGAGAGGGTATAAAAGTGCCAGAGCCTGGAGAAACTCCAGCAGGGCTGCTCTCCAAGCTGTTATGCCCCCTGCTGTTGCTAGATTGCTAGGTTACTGTTTGTTATTTGTTGCTGGTTAAAGATATCCTGACAATGAAAATTGCACTTGCCCTAGGAACTCTATGCCCCTAATCATTGGGAAGTAGTCTAACAAGGCTGATGTCCCCTTTCCCCTCTAACCTTCTTTCTCTCCTACCTATTGTTGATAGGTTGGAAGGGATATGGGTGGAGTAGGGTGGAAGGGAGGTAGAGATATAAGAACCCAAAACAATAACCAAAAAGTATGGTTATAAATGGCGCCCAATATGGGGCTAGGTAAAATGGGAAACTTGGTTTCTAATTCTGTAGAGGAGATGGCAGGGTAGAAAGGAATGGATATTCTGTTTCAGGATGTTAGTAAAAAGTTTATCATAGAGCCCTCCACTAGGTAGTCCCCCTGCTTTGCTCCTAGAGGGGATTTTCTGTTTTGTTTTCTTTTTCTTCTCCTTCTCCTCTCCCTTCTCCTCTTCTTCCTCCTCCTCTTCCTCCTCCTACTCCTTCTCTTCTTCCTCCTCCTCTTCCTCCTCCTCTTCCTCCTCATTCTTTTCCTCCTCCTCCTCTTCTTCCTCCTCCTCTTCCTCCTCATTCTTTTCCTCCTTCTCCTCTCCTTCCTCCTCCTTCTCTTCTTCCTTTTTCTATATTTTGCCTCATAAAAAGGTTGGGAGAATGGCTTAACAATTGGAAAAGTTGCAAGTGGAATGGAGGGGCCTGAGAAACACAAATTGTATGAAAATCTGGGAAAACCAGAAGGTTCACTCTATTATTTCACTTTTGAAAGGGTTGCAGTATTGGCTGTACACTGGGGAGGTTACAGGTAATTAATGAAGATTGGCAAAGAGCTTATAGTAAGTATTTGGGAGAAATTAATAACAAATATCCTAAAAGCAAGTGTCTTCTGTTTATAAAAAGAGCTAATTGGATTCTCCAGTGTGTTATAAAGGTAACACCTACATTCTATATTGCCGCAATTAAGTTTGGAATGTCAGGCTGTAAAGTCAGACAAATTAAACAAAGTAATCCAAAGCCCACCATTCTTCAGTTCAATAGTCAGGGTTTATGCATCCTTATGGTATTGTTAGATTTTCCTGAATTTCTAAATATAATTATGGACTCTCAATATGCAGAAAGAGTTGTTTTGCATATAGAAACTGCTGAATTTATTCCTGATAATTCAGAATTAACTTTGTTACTTATGCAACAAGCCATCAGAAATAGCAACTATTCATTATATATTACTCATATTCAGTCTCGCAGGTTTGCTAGGTCCACTGACACAAGAAAATGAGAAAATTGGTCAATTGTTAGAAGCCCCCAAATTCCATGAAAACCACTATGCTAACAGCAAAGGTTTAAAGAAAATATTCACTATCACTTGGCAACAAGCCAAGGAAATTATAAGGAAATGTCCTACTTGCTTTTTATATAATCAAACTCCATTATGGGGCAGAAGTAATCCTAAGGGTACCAAAGAAAACGAAATCTGGCAGATGGATGTGTTTCATTTTGCAGAATTTGGAAAGCTAACGTTTGTGCACCATGTCATCATTACATATTCAGCGTTTCAATGGGCAACTGCTTTGAGTTCTGAAAGAGCTGACTCTGTAATTACACATTTACCGGAAGTCATGGCTATTGTGGAGATACCTGAACAAATTACGACTGACAGTGTTCCCACATATGTCTCTAGTAAGATCAAGCAATATTTTTGCAAATTATAATATAAAGCACATTACAGGTATACCAGACAATCCTATAGGAGAAGCAGTTGTAGAAAGATCTAATTGCACTTTAAAAGAAATGTTCATAAGGGCTGGAGAGATGGCTCAGTGGTTAAGAGCACTGACTGCACTTCCAGAGGTCCTGAGTTCAAATCCCAGCAACCACATGGTGGCTCACAACCATCTGTAATGAGATCTGATGCCCTCTTCTGGTGTGTCTGAAGACAGCTACAGTATATTCATATATAATAAATAAATAAATCTTTGAAAAAAAGTAACTTAAAAAAAAAAGAAATGTTCATAAAACAAAAAGGAAGAGTAAAGACCCCTAGGGATAGATTAAATAATGCTTTGTTAACTTTAAACTTCCTAAATGATGGTTAAAAAAAGAACAGCAGCAGCTAAGAGACACTGTGTTATAGTTAAAACAAACAGACAAACAAAACCTGTGTAATCAAATCATCCTATTACCATAAGGATGGGTGAATATCAGAATGGAAGCTTTCTATAGGTTTAGGTTAGGGGTGTAGTTTTGTTTATGTTTCTACAGGGAATGAAGAGATTTAGATACCATAAAAAACTTATAAAGATTAGAATTGAGCAGGCAAGATCTCCTGAAAACCTTGACTCCTGATTTGAAAGGCGCTTAGTTCATTGATAATGTCTCTGTTTATAATTTTTCACTAAATGCAATACAATTAATGGCAGAAAATAGAAAGTGGGAAATGTAGTGAAAATTTTGGTTTCTTAAAAAGCCCAGTCATGTTATGTGAATGTTTTTGTTTTAATTCCAGGTTTGAGATATGTAGCTGCTTCAGATTGTCCACAGCAGCTGACTATGATTTGTCTTGTGCTCTGGCAGGGGTGTGATTCTGCCAGCCAAAGATAGTTACATTTAGAACTCTGGGGACTTTTCAGAGGTTATAAAAATGCCAGAGTCCCTAGAAGAGGTGGCGGTTACAACTCCCTCTGCTGCTGTGCCCTCCCTGCTGTTGCTGGATTGCTGGATTGTAGTTTGTTATTGGCTGCTGGTTGGAGATATCCTGACGATGACTTGCCCCTAGGAACTCAACGCCCCTAATGAGCAGGAAGTCATCTAACAAGGTTGATGTCCCCTTCCCCTCTAGCCTTCTTTCTCTCCTACTTAGTGTTGGTGGGTTGGAGGGAGGTGGGCTGGAGGAAGGTAGTAGATAGGAATGCAAGAACCCAACAAAGCAGCCAAAAGGTACAGTTACAAAAAAATCAAACCAAACCCAACCCAACCCCAACCCCAACCCCAACCCCAAACCCAAACCCAAACCAAACCAAACCAAACCAAACCAAAACCAAAACCAAAACCAAAACCAACAACAACAACAAAAAACTCACCAGAGTATTTCTTGTCATTGCCAAATAATTGCCAGTTGTCCTAACACTCAGCTTACTTGACACCCAGTAGAAAAATGTCAACAGTGTTCCATACTTTCCTTCCAATTATCAAGCATTTAGCTCATGGCCTTGCAACAGTAATCTGTTGTTGTTTCTATTCTTGGTGGTGGTTATGGTGATGGTGGTGGTGGTGGTGGTGGTGGTGGTGATGATGGTGGTGATGGTGGTGGTGATGGTGGTGGTAGTGATGGTGGTGATGGTGATGGTGATGGTGGTGGTGGTGATGGTGGTGTTGGTGATGGTGGTGGTGATGGTGGTGATGGTAATGATGGTGGTGGTAGTGGTGGTGATGGTGGTGATGGTGATGATGGTGATGATGGTGGTGGCGATGGTGGTGGTAGTGATGGTGGTGATGGTGGTGGTGGTGGTTATGGTGATGGTGGTGGTGGTGGTGCTGCTGCTGCTGCTGCAATTCCTGTCCCACCTGCAGCATTGCATGTTGTGAAGTTCTAACAAATGTAACACCAACCACCACCATCTGAAATCTCATATGTCAATGGGGTAAAGGGTGCTCTAATAACTGGTAAGACATGATTTATACACATATTTATGAGGGGATTTCTGGGTGAGATTTGCATTCAAATGTGTAGACTAAGTGGAAGGCATGGCCCTTGCCAATGTACAGGTTCCTCATCCAACCTACTGAGCATCTGGTAGAGCAAAAAGACAGAGGAAGCAGGGGACAGCCACTGAGCTGGGTTTCAGTGTTCTCAGTACTTGGGTTTGAGATGTGGGGAATCTTTGGTTCTTAGGGCTCAAGACTTTGGATTGATTGTCGAGGTTTCCAGTATACAGAACACAGATACGGCTTCCTAATGTTCATAACCACGGGGGGGGGTGGGCAGTTTTATGATTTCTCCCTCTTTTCTCTTTTCTCTTTTATTGCTCTCATTTCTGTGGAAACTCCTACTACAAATAACATTACATTTTCCAGTATTTTGAGTTCCAAGTATTTTACACATATTAATGAATTTAATTTTTCTAACCTCATAAAACAGAAACTGTTTCAGTCTCTGCTTTTTAATGGGAGAAACTGGGGTACAGAGAGGCATAGCACAGGCACTGAAGCAGAGAAAGATGAGATTACGCATGTTTCAAAAAGATGTTGTATATTAGTCTTCAGAAAAAAAACCTGTTTCTGTTGTTCCCAGGCTATAAAAATTATGTTTACAGATTCCAACAAAGCTCTTATAACCCTGAGACTTACGATGGAAAAGAAGTAGAAAGAAACAAAGGCGATCATACTAAATTCTACTACTGAGAGACAACCGCCCTGTATGTAAGTGAAGCACTTTAACCATTCTTTACCGATTTAGGGACACCTTGGCTTATAGTTTCTATAACTTAAATGGAATCAAACATGCAGCACTTTTTCCTCATCTCCTCTTTGTGCTCCATCATTTGCCCTGGGCGTCAGCAGCTCTCTGTACATTGGAGAGTGCAGTGCACACCTCTCCAGTCATTAGGACTGGTGCTGAGGGGAGCACTCCAACCCCATCACAGGGTGGATCTGAGATCAGAGCACACTCAGTCTCTGAAGTCTCTTAGCTTACTTCATAGCAGGCTTTATTTTGAGTCTGATTTTGAACACATCCTTGAAAAGGCCACAAAAGGCCTTTCTAGAATGCAGGTCGTGGAGGGCTGCTGGAGAGTGTCTTGACCTAGCTGTCTGAGTTAGTGTTGTGCCTTAGGCCAGCGATTCATTTGTTGATGTCTGAGAACACATGTCAGCCGCCATCAGGGTGAAGCTGGACTGCCACTGGGCTGTTATTTAGTGATACAGCGGCCTATGCACAGTAAGGAACAAAGCCAAGACCTCTCCAGAGGCCATGCAAGTGCTGTATGAAGTATGTCTCCCATCATAGTCGGTGTCTGCCACATGCCTGAGCTGTGAGGACAAAGCATGAGTACTCATAGCTGACTACTGTGGATGAGCTACATCCTGTAACCAGTGGAAAGAAAGCTCTAACCATAGCAAGGCCAGCACGTCCCGTGTCCCCAGTACTCCCATGCATGGCCAGGTGTGTGACATGTATCATGTTGTTTGAATATTTGCAGTAACCAATGAGAAGTCTGGGGAAGTGGCTCAGATGGTAAAATGCAAGTACAAGGACCCCAAATTCCACCCCCAGAACCTGCTTTTAAAAAAGTAGGACAGACATGGGGGTCAGGATAAAAGCACTTATTGCCAAACCTACAACCTGAGCTTCATCTCAAGGCTTCATGTGGTGAAAGAAGAGGACAGACTCCTGTAAGTTGTCCTCTGTGGTGAATAAACAACACACACAGACACACACACACACATACACACACACATAAACACACACACAAACACACATACATACACACACAAATACATACATATATACACACACACAAACATACACATAGTGCACACACACACAAACATACACACACAAACACACTATACACATACACACACTCATAAACACACACATCACACACACACACTCACACATATATACACACACATAGACACATACATAAACACACACACAAACACACAAACATACAAACACACACAAATACACACGTATATACATACACATAAACACACACATAGTGCACACACACACTATACACATGCACACAAACACATACACACACTCATAAACACATATATCACACACACACAATTAAATGAAATTAAAGTACTTAAAGTGGTACACACTCAGAAGGCAGGAAAAGGAAGATCTCTATGAGTTCCAGGCCAGCCAGGGATTCATGGTGAAACCCTGTCTTAAAAAAAAAAAAAATCTTGGGGATACAGGATAGGCTAGGCAGATCCCCAAGGTTTACTAACCAGTTATCATAACCTCTTTGTCAAATCCTAGGCTAATGAGAGACCCTGTCTCAAACAAAACAAAAGCTACCAAGGTGGATGGTGCCTGGGGAACAGCTGACGTTGTCCTCTGACCTCGGCGTGTGTTCACAGACATGAGCACACACAAATAACCTATGAGAGAATTGTCCGCATCATCATATAAGTTCGTCTGTATGAAACAGATAGCACATGTCTGCTAGATGTCACAGTGGGAACTTACGCCCGAGCCCAGCGCCTGAGTGTCAGTGTGTCTACCCGTCCACCTTCCGTGCTGCCTCAGAGAAGCAAGGCAGATTCATGGCTCCGAACTTTTGTCTCTTTTCTAGAGAACTCTTCCTGACATCCATGCTGGGGAAAGTGATTCAGACTTGCTACCTGAAGCTGGTGTGTCCATGGCAAGTCACGTACTGTCTCTGAACCTTAGCTCCCTGATCTCTCCCTTCATAGGACATGGTGAGAACTTATCACTGCCTGGCACACATGTAGGCAGTAAATGCTTACAATGTGGTAGCTATGGTGACAAGTTGGCACAGAGGTTGATGGGAGTGAACCACAAGAGACAAACAGGTTTTCAACAATAGTCTAGCACTGAGGAAGAGATGACTGGAAGCCAAACCACACTCTGAAGCTCTGAAATGTGCTCACTACAGGAAAGCAAAAGGCAGCCATGCCATAGAAATAGGAAGGAACAGGAGAAGCTGCCTAAGTTCTAAACAATGCTCAGCAGAGGCCCTGGCATCCTATCCCTCTTCCCTCTTCCCTCTTCCCTCTTCCCTCTTCCCTCTTCCCTCTTCCCTCTTCCCTCTTCCCTCTTCCCTCTTCCCTCTTCCCTCTTCCCTCTTCCCTCTTCTTCCCTCTTCCCTCTTCCCTCTTCTTCCCTCTTCCCTCTTCTTCCCTCTTCCCTCTTCCCTCTTCCCTTTCCCTCTCTCTCTCCCTCCCCTTCCCCTTCCCCTCCCCTTCCCCTCCCCC
>NW_021604565.1:15043944-15048405 GCF_004785775.1 Grammomys surdaster
TCCTCCTCCTCCTCCTCCTCCTCCTCCTCTTCTTCTTCTTCTTCCTTATGTACAGGTATGGGAGAGATGGGGAGGTATGCATATGTGAACATTGGTGTTCCTGGAGACAGAACACAGAGCTGGATTAGGTTCCTGGGAGCTGGAGTTACAAGTGGTTGTAAGATACCTGATGTGGGTCTGGGGAACTAAACTCAGGTCCTCTTCATGATCAGCACATGCTTTTAACTGTTGAGCTATTTCTCCAGCCCCTGACCTTATGTATTATGTGTGGTTAGAATCTGGCATCCTGGAACCTTAGTACAACCTGACTTCCATAGCCCAGTAGTTGTGGTTCAGCCAACAGATCCAGAGCCGCACTCCCTTGAACCTCCAGCTTCTACATGGTCTCCACCTAACCTTTAGTTAATTGCTTGGTTGAAGTCAAGTCTTGCAAAAGCTCCAGTGTTATAGTCTGGATATCCAGCGTCCCCCTGACAAAAAAGATTGTATATTAAAGGCTTGGTTTCAGTTTGGACTCGTTAGGAGGTAGAGTCTAGAGAGAGCCCTTTGGGTCATTGGCAGCTTGCCTTCAAAGGGAATTTGAGAGTCCCAGTCTCTTCTTTCTTTGCTTCCAGTTACCATGAAGCCAGAAGCTCCTTCTACCACACCCATCCTGCCATGATGAATTGTCTCTCTCGCCATCAACCCCATAGCAGCAAAACCAACTGACAACAGACTGTAATGTGCAGAACCATGCACGTGGAACCTCTGTTTAAGCTAATGATCTCAGGTAGTTGTCTTACTGACAGAAAACTAACACATGAATTCTCTGGAAACAAAAGCCAAGAGAGGCAAAGCAGAAGGTATATGCATCCTTGGTTGACTGATACAGTCTTAGGCTGCAGGAATGAGGGAGAAAGCAAAGGCTAGAGAAGAAAGAAAGCAAACGCAAGAATGTGTTACTAATACAGCCATGGCTTCCCATGAAAACCCAGCTAGACAGGCTGTGCTGTGGGGAAAAATGGAGAAGAGTTTTCCTGCCAGATTTTTCTTGTCCTCTGTGATGGTTTGAATGAGAAGGACCCCTATAAGGTTCATATGTTTCAATGCTTGGTCCTCAGGGAGTGGTACCACTTGAGAGGAGTTAGAAGGTGTGCCCTTCTTGAAGGAAGTGTGTCCCCAAAGGTGGGTTTAAGGTTTCAAAAGTTCAATCCAGAGCCCAGTGTCTTTCTCTTTCTGCTGCCTACGGATCCAGATGTAGAACTCTCAGCTTCTTCTCTAGCATGATGTCTGCCTGTGTGCCACTGTGCTCCGCCCCCTGACTCTGAGACTGTAAGCCAGCTCCCAATTAAATGCTTTCTTTTATAAGAGTTGCCATAGGCATGGTGTCTTCACAGCAATAGAACTATGACTAAGGCACCTCCTGAATCTCATTAGTTAGATTTCTCTGGTGCTCTGTGAGGTCTCTTGCCTCATGGGATTTCCTCCAAGACCAAGAATCAAGAGCTTAGGTCTGAGGGAGGAAACACTGGAGCTAGACCCCTGAGGGAAGGTGTCTGGAGAGGCTACGGGACAGGACGAAGACTACTGGCAAGATGGTCCATGCAGAAAGCAGCCAGACCAGGGAGCTGAGGGGGGCTGGAGAATCCCACCAACCAGATCTCTGACAGAATCTGCACCCAACAGCCTGCTCTGAGCTAATTTCACAGACGACTAAGCCTAGGAGATAGCATTCACAATGATACCAGTCTGATGCTTCCCCTTGAAATCATGTTCATTCAGAACTTTAGACTGTGACCTTGTTAGGAGAGAAGGCCTTTCTATATGTAATTAGTTAAGAGGAGGTCATACTAGATTAGAGTGGGCCCTGAAGCTAATAGAACAAGTGTCCTCATAAGAAATGAGATGGTCAGGGGTAGTTCAGTGGTAGAACATGAGGTTAGCGTGAGTGGTCCTGAATTCCAGTCTTAGTACTAAGTGTGGATGGGGAGACAGGGACTCATATAGATATGCCCTGGAAGAGCCAGCCATGTGACTCCTCAAGTGGATTGTGGGAGATGGGACAAAAAGCCAAAGGAATACGAGAGAGTGCTAGACACTAGTGAGAGGCTAGCAGTCTTCCTAGGGCTGCAGAGGGAGCATGGCCTTAAAGATGCTTCAATTCCAGCTTCCTGTCTCCAAATGTAAAAGAATAGGTTTTCTTTTGGTTAATTAAGTGATTAATAAATTTTTGAGATGATGTATCTCTATGTAGCCCAGGCTGGATATCCTCCTGCCTCAACTTCCCCAGTGCTGGAATTACAGGCATAAACGCCATGCCCAGCCTATTGTGTGGGCAGCTGTAATGGAGCTAACGCTGTTCCTGGTGTATGCTGTCTCGCACTGCCAGGCCTCGGTGCAGACTCACAGCCAGGCTCTGTTCTTCACAGTTCACGTGAAGTAGCTAGGCTCATCCTCACAGTTACGTCATTGAAAGGATGGAAACTCAAGTCAGGAGGACACCCTACAATCACACGGACTGGCTCTGCTGGACAGGAGGACACAGAAATCAGCAGTTAATAAGTAGAAGATGTGTCTTAAACTCAAAATATTTCCCTAATGGTGGTGGGGAAAAAAATTAAAGCTGGCAGTAGAATTCCACTTGAGGGAAGTGTGATGCTTTGTTTGGGTCCCTTGAGAAGGGGGTACAGTCTTTCTTCACTTCCCTCTGAGAAGAGAGAGGGCCCCGGTCTTACTCTTCTTTACAGTGATGGGAAGAAGAGACCCAGGAGCTGGGTACCACTGAAGAACACAGGGCTACTGCTGAAGCTTTCTGAGGACCAAGGAAGTAGAATAGCCCATTCAGACTCTCTCTCTTTTCTTAAAAAAGAAAAAAAAATTTGTTTCTTATGTGTATGAGTGTTTTGCAGCATGTGTGTACCACAGGCACACCTGGTTGGTGCTCACAGAGGTCAGAAGAGAGTATCAGATCCTCTGAAACTGTAGTTATGGACAATTGTGAGCTGCCTTGTGTGTACTGAGAACTGAACCTGAATTCTCTCCTCTTCTTCCTCCTCCTCTTCCTCCTCCTCCTCTTCTTCTCCTTCTCTCCTCCTCCATCCCCTCCCTCTCTCTCTTTCTGTCTCTCTGTCTCTGTCTCTCTCTCTCTCTCCCTCCCTCATTTCTGACCCCCCCCCCCACACACACACTTAATGCAGTGTCTCATGTAGTCTAGGCTTGTGTTGAAGTTTCTATGAATTTCTGCCCCTGCTCCCTCCTTCCCTCCACAGGCAGGATACAGACCTGCACGCTGCACCTGGTTTATACAGCTCTGGGATGGGACCCGGGCTCCATGCACACCAAGCAAGTCATCCGCCAACTGAACTACATCACCAGCCCTGATTTATTCTTTATGCTGAGATGCCATTTTCCCCATAGTTTGAACCTTTAAAAGACTTCTAAGGTATCAGGCCTAGCCCTTATGCCCAGAGCCAGCAGTGGGGCAGTGTTCATGGTAGGTAGAGCGTTCTCAGGAGGGAGGGACACGGAGAGGGAATGGTGTTTGTTGCAGTGTTAAGGAGAATTCCTGGAAAGAAGCTGTCTGCAGAGGCTGACAGACTCATAAAAACTCGAATGACCCTGGAGAGTTGGGAATGTCGCTGATCTTATAGCCTGATTACAATTTCTTCTGGGCTATTTTTAGATGCAGAGACTGTCAGTGCCCCGGTGGGGACAGAGTGACAAGGTTCCTGCCCCTGGGACAGGGCCTGGGTGTGAGCCTCCTCGGTGTGGATGGATGGTTGTTTGTGTAATAATGTACAGATTTTCACATTCCTCTGAGGAATGTCCTCTCTGTTAACATTAGTGGCTCCATTATAATCTGAGACAGCATGAGTCTGGGAGGTGAAGGTGTGGCTAATATCTTAACAAAATGGTAAACGCTGGGACCCTCAGGACAGCCCTTAAGGCTGTGGCAAAGAGCTCTAGATACATGAGGTAAAAAACGTATACTTTCTCAGCTATGCAAAATATAAGGGTGCGATATGAATTATAAGAGGCTTCACAGATCTAAAGGAAAAGGCAGCTGCAATAATGTCCCAGTTGGTTAGAAGGATACAAAGACAGGCAGATTTCTGAGTTCAAGGGCAGCCTAGGACGGAGTTTAGGCCCAGGTGTGGTGGAAATGGTAATTTGGGGGCAGGGTTCCACCCAACTAGCTTAACAAAGGCAGACAGATTTCTGATTTCTTTTGCAATGATAAGAAAAAAAAATGTATGCTGGCTGTCTCCCGAGAATCAAAGGGCTGATTAATCAAAAGGAAACCTGGAATAAATGACTGGATTGATATGTAAAAATAAAAGACTGGACCTATGTTCTGCAGATGGGCTATCCAGAGAATTTTTTATGATAAAATGAAAGAACTGCTTGGAGGACAGATAGACACAGACAGATAGACCACACACACACACACACACACACACACACACACACACACACACACAC
>NW_021604565.1:15048415-15049320 GCF_004785775.1 Grammomys surdaster
CACACACACACACACACACACACACACACACACACACACACACACACACAGAGCAAGCAGGACATGGACAGAGAGATCTCTTAGAAGAGGAAGTAAGCAGAATATAGACAAGAGAACTCTCCAGAGAGAAGCAGAACACAGAGAGAAGCAGACTGGAAAAGCTGGATCAAGCAGAACACAGGTCGGCAGAGGATTTAGCATCTCAAAAAGCTAGTGTCTGTCTGCTTCTGTAACAGAATTAACATCCTGAAAAACAACAACATTAACATAACAAAAATCTGTTTTGCACCATAGGAGAGCCAAAAACCACAGCTATCAGATTACACCTAACACACAAGGCCGGACTGCACGCCCTTCTCCGATGTACCCACCCTACCAATGTATTTTAAAATTGATTTATGACTTTCTTTGTTCCGCTACCACAGAACTTCCTGAAACTGCTTCCACTGGGAACAAGGAATCTGAGGTGACCCGCCTTCATCTTCTTAGGGATCTTAGTCAGCCATATTTGGCTCTAGACTATTTTTTATTCTGTTTGAGGAGAAAGAGCTGTGTTTTGTTTGCTTGTTTTTGTCATTTGTGCACCCACAGCAGTGATCCTGGAAAATAAATGCTGTCTGAGAAGCAAGTTAGCCAGGGCCAAGCTTGGAGGGAGGCCCAGGGCTGCTCACTGCATTAGGCTGCTCACTGCTCTCTGCAGTGGGTATCTGCAGAGGCTGTGTTGATAAGGGGAAACCTTGCAGTGTGCAGCCTCTTGTTGGCCAGCATCTTATCTGAACCAGGTGTCGGCATTTGATTCTTTGGGTTCTCATGAACTGATCTGACCCCTGCGTGGGAGGGAGTCACAGTCCATGAACTTCCCTTAAGGACAGGATTATGTCCTCAGCACCCAGAGCAGCTGTGCG
>NW_021604565.1:15049330-15052641 GCF_004785775.1 Grammomys surdaster
AAACAAACAAACAAACAAACAAACAAAACAATCAAACAAACAAAAAACCCAAAAAGTATTAATACCTTAACTCTCAATTCCTCAAAATTTCAATCTATTTCAAAATAAAGGCTTCAAAAATAGAAATCAAGTTTTTAGGGTCAGCTCTAGTATGATCTATCTGGTCCCTTATTAAAAGGGCCTGTCTGGACTGCAGATACAGCTGACTGGGTAAACGCACTTGCTGCCAAACCTGACAAGACAGGAGAGAACTGACTTCATCCCTGGTCCTCTGCCCTCCATACACATCCCCCACCCACTCCCAACACACACAAGATCAAGGAGTTGATTCTAAAGGTTAAAGGGGAGAATTTGGACATTGAGATACAAACATGTACCCAGAGGGAAATGCTTGTGAAGACTGGAATTATGTCGCTGCAAGTCAAGCAACTTTTGGCACTACCAAAAGCTAGACTAGAAAGCCAGGAACTCAGTCTTGCCTGCAGCTCAGAGGAAGCAGGATCTGGCCCACACTTGGAATTCTGACTTCCATCCTATAGAACAGAGGCAATCACTTCCTCTTGTTCTCAGCCACTAAGCTCTAGGAAGCTAACACACCCAGATTAAATGAGTCTGGGTCCAGAATGGAAGACTACAGTTGATTAGCATAAAATTCTATATAAATGTTAGCGCTGTCATTTCCTAGAGCTTCTTTTAGGGGTGGGGGTGGAGTACTGGGGTTGAACCCAGGCCTCGCATATGCCCTCTACCACTGACCTACAGGCTCAGCTCCTGCCTGGTTCTCTTTATTGACTGTATACTAATTTGTGGGGCAGGCAGAATTTATCATTCAAGTGTTTGACTATAATCAAAATAATACATTGTTAAAACTAACTCTAAAGTGCTTATAATGACAATAGATCTTCCATTCAATTTCGAATACTTTTGTAAGGCAAATATTTTTAGTTATTTGGTTCCTCGCTGCTGATAGTTGTTTTCTTGTTTGTAAATCATGTTCTTACACATCTGTTTCATGAGTGATCAGTTTGGGGCACTTTCTTCTACCTCTGTGCTATGACAACTGAAAGTGTTGGTTTATGACACCCCTGCCCCCATACGTTTCTCTTTTATCATCTTTACAATATAATTATAGAACCATTCTTAGTTATGTAACAGACAGTTAAAATAGGCTTTTATGTCTCTGGTATTCAATGAGGATTCCAAAGCTAGAAACAATGGATATAAAGAACCTCACATCCTAAGTAGATCTTCACAGTCTCTGTAGGATTTCAGATGCAATGATTCCCAAATTTCTCTTCCAGTCAGGGCCACTAAGCACGTCTTGTCCAGAAAGGAGATGGCTGAGAATTTCTTGGGGCTCTAGGGAGCAAGTAATGGAGTTGCTTCAGACAAGATCATTGGTGTTGTGTTCCCTTCTCTGCCCTCAGTACTGGATGGGGGAGAATGTCTTTCATTATCTTAGACCAAATGAGGGGGATCCCAAGGAACTCCCTCAAGTATGTCCCTAAGAGTTTCCATTGAGTGACATCTGGAAACAGATAGGGCAGAAGATTCAGGTGGGTCCAGGATTTTCAAGCTGTAGCAGAGAAGGAGTATAGTTTTCTGTGGGTCAGAGTGTATAGAAGATAGCTTCATAACACACACACACACACACACACACACACACACACACACACCACCCCACACAAGGGGGGGGGAGGGGTTAGAATACCATATCAATGGGTGAAAAGTGATTTCAACAGAGAGTATACCACAACCCAGGTCTCAGACCAGAACATTTGAAACATCCTCAATCCCCAGACAGGTTCTCTGAGTTGGCCTTGGTCATGTGATACTCTGAGAGGGCGTGGACAGCAGGTGATGTCATGCAGTTTAAGAGCCTGTCATACCATTATGAGCAACCTTTCCATGCCTTCCCAAATCCTGGAGAATCAGGGACAGTGAGAGAACGGAATGTAAGATAGTCGCCCTGTGCCTGTGGTTGCCAGATTTAACTGAGGAATGGCTCAGCCAATAACAGTACTTGATGCTCTTCCAGGGAACTTGAGTCCTATTTCCACACCCACCATGAGAGGCTCAAAAGTGCCTATAACTCCAGCTCCAGAGAAACCAGCACCCTCTTCTGTTGTCTGCAGGATGTAGACAATAGGCATGCAGATCACACACACACACACACACACACACACACACACACACAATAAAAAGAATTTTAAAAATACCTAGATATCTAGCTCACTTTAAATTTGAAACAATGAAGTGTGTGTGTGTGTATGTGTGTGTGTGTGTGTGTGAGAGAGAGAGAGAGAGAGAGAGAGAGAGAGAGAGAGAGAGAGAGAAAGAGAACACAATCTTGTGTGTTATTTCAGACTCAATTCTCCTAAGAGTAAGTGTTCCTTTCTGGAATTTGCATCTGTTGGGAAGGCTGTATTTTATTTGGCATCCCCACCCGCACAGACTTGAAGCCATGTCAGCCCAAACCATGGGCAAGGAGACATACACATTGGGTCAGAACCGGATGTTACAGTATTAGACTAAAATGGACTTTAGGTTTCCCCCAGAGGTGAAGAAAGACTATTCGTTAATAACATGAGAATGCTTAGAAAGACTGTAGAAACTGATACTGCATCTGAGGGTGACAGACAGGTTTGTAGCTGGGACATTCCATGTCCATCTTTTTGCTGAGCAAGTTAAAGTATTAGTATTACAGAAATATTATTTGTGGCCGAGCCAGGCTGCAGATCAGATTGCGTTTCTTACTCAACTTTAATTTTTTTCCTCTAACAATTGTCTAGTTTAAGCATTTTTCATTTTTAAGAGCCATTTGTGTTTCCTTTTCTGGGAATTGCTGATTCAGGCTCTCAGCTGGGTTGTTGAGTTCCCTCTTACTCATTTATAAAATTTTCTTTATATGCAAAAAAACAAAACCTGCAGGAAAGCTTCTCCTGTGGAGAATTGGAGATGTTAAGTGACAGGTTATTGGTGGAACTTTTTGCTTTATTTCTAGGTGTACTTGTTCTTTCACATATCTGTATCTGTGATGGATAGGCCTTTGGACACACCCCATCTTGGACACACCATTGTCCACACCACTGAGGAGATTCACTGTCCACACCACCGAGGAGGTTCACTGTCCACACCACTGAGGAGATTCACTGTCCACACCACCCAGGAGATTCACTGTCCACACCACCCAGGAGATTCACTGTCCACACCACCGAGGAGGTTCACTGTCCACACCACCAAGGAGATTCACTGTCCACACCGCCGAGGAGGCTCACTGTCCACACCACTCACTGTCCACACCACCGAGG
>NW_021604565.1:15052651-15054812 GCF_004785775.1 Grammomys surdaster
ACTGTCCACACCACCGAGGAGGCTCACTGTCCACACCACTGAGGAGGATGACTCTTATCTCCTGGCAGCCATTAACCGTGTATTGCTCCTTTAGCAGGGGTGGGCCCTTATGAGCCCTTTCCCCATTCGTGACAGGTTATTGGCCTGCACAGTCTTGTGTCAGGAGGTGGCCACTGCTACTATGAGTTCATGGAGGCAGCACGATATGCCCAGAAGACAGTGCAGCACAGCATGTCTTCCTCCTGTGGCTCTTATGTTCTCTCCCCTCCCCCCCAGATTTCCTTGAGCCTTGGATGAGGTGTATATATAAGGGGGTGCAGTAAAGAAACTACCATCATGCTTGCTCAATGATAATGTGACAGGGAAAATCAGCTTCCTCCAGTTTGTATTCCTGCTGAGGCCGTTTCAGGTTTAATTAGAATTTAATCTCTGTAATGAATAATAATATGGGAAACTACCAAACTCTATTCTAGGACCTGAGGTCAAGACGCCCTAACTTATCCTAGCTTCTGTTAAAGCTGCCTGATTGTTCAGATCTACTTCCAGCTAACTGCTTATCTTAGCTTCTGTTCAATAGCTTGCTTTTGCAAAGCACCCCCTGTAGCTGCCAAGTAAGATGCCAAGAAATGCTCTGAATACATGGGACTACATTAGACCAGGATACCTGAGTACCGTCTCTGCGAGGATAAAGACTTGCAATTGGCTACAAACTGTGACTGAGTGGTCATTTCTAGTGGGCTCTCCAAAGCAATATAGTTAAGGTTTTTATTGTAGGTATGAGGGAGACAGCCAGAGGCATCTGGAAGAGTCCAGAGCAGAGAGAGGAAGAAGCAGCCTAAACATGGCCAGCAGACTGCACATGCCCAGAGCTATCTGTGATGGGAGGAAGACTAACCAGAGATAGAGAATAGAGTATAGCAAGAAAGTGTAAGATATAGAAAAATAAGTAGGTAGGTAGATAGATAGATAGATAGATAGATAGATAGATAGATAGGATAGATAGACAGACAGACAGACAGAGATGATAGATGATAGGTAGGTAGATAGTAGATGATAGATGACAAATTAGATAGTTAATAGATAGATGATAGATAGAAAGATGATAGATGGTAGTGAGAATAACAAGAGGAGAGAATAGTGAGACGAGGATGCTGGAGGAAGGATGAGTAGTTGGTAGCTGGGGGAGGAAGCTGGAGGAAGCTTAGGGGAGGGGTGGAGGCCAGGGGACTAGGATGGACTTCGTAGTGTATCGCAGGCACTGGAGATGCTGAGGGAGCCTGGAGGCCAGCATGGGCTGTGGTTGTGATAAACAACCCGGGTAGGCACTTGTCCCTTCTGCCTGAGGTAAGGGGATCACTCCTTCTGGCAGATGGGAACCAGATTCACAAGTTCCTAAGGAATGCTAGCTTTTATCTAACTGCCAGAAATCCTCCCATAGTCCAGGCCGAGCTCATTTCTGGATATATTATGGACAGTCTTTTGGCGTTTGGGGAACTGGAGTTTCCTGTGCCCTGTACGGGGCCAAACTCTTTACACCCACTTATTCTCAGCACTTTGACTAGAGTGAGTCCATGTGCTGACTTTTCCCATGGCAAACAGAAGGCTCCCTGCAGGACTGAGAGCAGGAGTAACAGGAGAAGGTAGTTTGGGGCTGCGACAAGGCTTAGTGGATAAAGACAAACTTGATGGCCTGAATTCATGAAAAAAATTAACATAAGGCTGGTGTTATAGCTTAATGGTAGAGAACTTGCCTACCACATGTAAGGCGGCGGATTCAGTCCCCAGCATTGAGGCAACAACAGTGAAAAACTTAATAGTGTGTGGTGTCACACACCTTTAACCCTAGCACTCTGTGGGCAGAGGCCAGCCTGGTCTACATTAGGGAGTTTGAGACCAGCCAGGACTACATAGTGAGACTGTCTCAACAACAAAGATGTTTAAGAAGAGTGTCTGGGCCGGGCAGTTGTGGCACACGCCTTTAATCCCAGCACTTGGGAGGCAGAGGCAGGCAGATTTCTGAGTTCGAGGCCAGCCTGGTCTACAGAGTGAGTTCCAGGACAGCCAGGGCTACACAGAGAAACCCTGTCTCAAAAAACTGAAAAAAAAGAAAGAAAGAAAGAAAGAAAGAAAGAAAGAAAGAAAGAAAGAAAGAAAGAAAGAA
>NW_021604565.1:15054822-15057413 GCF_004785775.1 Grammomys surdaster
GAAAGAAAGAAAGAAAGAAAGAAAGAAAGAAAGAAAGAAAGAAAGAAGAGCGTCTGGCATCATGTCATGCCCTTTCTGACAGTTGGCTGGGAAGCTTTTCAACAGGTTCCATTGTCAATGCAGAGCCCAACCCTTGAAACCACATTTTCCCAAGTCAGTAGCTGCTGTATGTGTTCCTTCAACTCTCACACGTCCACTCATTGGTTAAATTTACCTAAGGAGGTTGTATGTGACCCGTGCCTCTCAGCTTTTTCCTCCTTTATTCATGATCATTTGTCCTTGAGACAGTTGCTTGGCATTTGTGAGGCATTTGCTCATACAAGGAAACAGCTATAATGACCACAGTGCAGAGCCTGTGGGCATTCCTCCTAAGAGGCTGTTACTGTGTAGTCGGCAAGTTGGGACTTGGGATGGCAAAGATTAAAACCTTAACCTTCGGGGCTGGAGAGATGGCTCAGCGGTTAAGAGCACTGACTGCTCTTCCAGAGGTCCTGAGTTCAAATCCCAGCAACCACATGGTGGCTCACAACCATCCGTAATGAGATTCGATGCCCTCTTCTGGTGTGTCTGAAGACAGCTACAGTGTACTCATAAATAAAGTAAATAAATCTTTAAAAAAAAAAAAAACCTTAACCTTCATCCTCATTTCACTCATGCTTAGGATCCTGATTTGATAACACAGTGCACAGTAAGAGTGTTTACTTTCTCCTCTCTGGCTGCTGAGGTTTAGTCTCTGAGGTATCTCTGACGTAATGGGAATAGGCATAGGGTCACTGTCAATATTCGGACTTCTGTCCCTGCATAGAAGACTTGTAAACAGTGGCAAACGGCTCATTTTCTTTCTTTCTCTCTCTCTCTCTCTTTTTTTTTTCCCCAAGACAGGGTTTCTCTGTGTAGTCCTGGCTGTCCTGGAACTCACTCTGTATACCAGGCTGGCCTGGAACTCAGAAATCCGCCTGCCTCTGCCTCCCAAGTGCTGGGATTAAAGGCTTGTGCCACCTCTGCCCAGCTGGCTCATTTTCACATATAAATCCTTTCAAAGAATTCCTTTGTCCTGGTCAGAAATTAAATGTTCCCCAAAACAAATACATTAAATTGCAGATTTGGAGATGCTTTTGAGAACAGGAGACTGAAGGAGTGTGTGTCAGATTAGCTGTCAGAGGAGCCTGCTTGTCAATAATTCCTCAGAAGTGTCCCGGATGTTCTCCTCTTCTTATTTTTATTTATAAATTCAGTTTAGGACTTCGATGAGACAGACTGCATCTCCTGTTTCACTGTCTAATTTACTTACTTCTCTAGGATAAATGACATGTTGGAAAGGCTGCTGTTCAGAATCCCAGGGCCCTAGAATAAAAAAAAAAGCCTTTGAATGTCTCGCAAATGCCAGATCTGTTTGGGCTCAGCGTTCATCCACAGTGTTTGAAACATCCTGTGCTCTTGTCCCTGCTCAATGGGAAGACAGCTCTATCTTAAAACCTGACTCCTGTGTCCTGCCTTACTCTTCTGCAGTATACAAGTTCATCTCTGTGGTTCCATGCTTCAGCAGCAGAACGGTGTTCAGATAAAAATCTGGTTGGTGTACAAATCAAAGATCTGTAATGCAAGCTTTTCAAAGCATTGTGGGAAAGAATAGAAACGTCTGCCAAGGGACAGTCGCATCGATGGCACCGTTGCTGGGTATTTGGGAACAGTTCTGTTGAGATCCCAGACAGTTCTTCAGGCAAAGGAGGAATTTCAAAGCTAGAAAATGAGAGTCACTTGCTAAGGCCTCTAGCAGGTAAGTGTCAGTCTTCCCACGGCACCTTGCCTCACACGCAGCCTCACCTGAACCCCATGAGTCCTCAGCAGGTTGATATTATAAAGTATGGCCAGCAGATCTCATCTAATGGATTCAATATACCTCTGATAAATTTTTTATTAAAAAAAATCAATGGCTTCACAAGACAGTAGGATTCCCATGAGTACAACGAGCCTGGGCCGCCAGTAGGATCTTGTCTCATGAACGCAAACAGAATCCCCCAAAACCAAAACAAAGCAAAAATCTAGGGTTGGTAATCCACAGGAAGAGTGAATACCTAACATGTTTGTTATATAAAGGAACCCCAGGCAGTCATGATGCTGAGTACCCTCTACCTTTCCTGTGGGCCTGATGCAGGAATACAGGAGTAAACAAACAGATGTGCTCTCTCCGTACCCTTAGGAGGAGGTTCTGAACCAAGCCCTGTAGGCACTGTGATTTCCTATATATGCACAGCTATAATGGTAACAGCAAATAAACACAAAAAGGAGGAATAATTCTCTTTCTTTCTTTTAACTCATGGCTGGAATGATTATATAGTAATGTTTTACGGTCTTTCACCTACTTATCAAGAAACCCTTGAAGCCCAACAGAAATGACACATGCTATGGAGCCTTCACACCTTCCTACAACAGAGACAGAAGTACTCATAGCCCTAACCTTTCCTTTCTCTTCTCATGTCTTTTAGTATCCATCAACCTGTCTGTCTATCTGCCTGTCTACCCATCTGCCTACCCATCTGTCTATCTATCTATCTATCTATCTATCTATCTATCTATCTATCTATCTATCT
>NW_021604565.1:15057423-15074185 GCF_004785775.1 Grammomys surdaster
TCTATCTATCTATCTATCTATCTATCTATCTATCTATCTATCTATCTGCTTACCTACCTACCTATCTATCTATATCTATCTACAGTATGCCTATCACCTATCTATCTCCCATTTCTGACCTTGAGTTCACAGTGGGAAAACACCTCTCTATACCAGTGTTGCTGAGTCAGTATCTCATTGCACTGCATCATCCAAGTTGGTCTGGAGCTCTTGGTCCATTTGGCTCAGCCTCTCGAGTGTTCTGATTTCAGGCATACATGATAACACACCCAGGTAGAATCTTTGAACTAACGTCGGGGAATTAGCCAGGAGTGCATGCTTTGAAGGGAGGGGGAAGAGATGGCAGCAAGCTGCAGCTTGGTTTTCAGAGAGATGCTACGGAGAGGAACTGTGAACAGGGAGAATTAGGAACGCAGGATGCCTCTCTGTGAACTAAACCACATCTCAAAATGGTTCTCACTCTACCAAAAAAAAAAAAAAAAAACTCAGGTGCCATTCATTATACCTGCACTGCAAAAATTTCATATGACCTGAATATTAATTAAGCACCAGAGGGAACAGACTCTCCTGTTCCCCTAGGTGGGGATGATCAGAACAGCGTGTCAGCTGCTTCTGGTTAATTCCTTATTCTCTGTATTTGTTCATTTCATACTCATCACATGTCAAGTGGTGGTAAAAATTTTATTAGGAAACTCTCCAGTGCCCCAGATAGACTGTGGACATTACATAATGAATAGAAGTTCACGCTCTTTCTATCTTCAGAGGCTTTTTGTTTCAGCAGAATTCACGTCTTACTGATGACAGAGTAATTATGGGTAGAGTCTCTGCGGCAGGTTTCTAGAACAGTGCGTCCAGAAAGGAATATTTTGGAACTTCTGGTAGAACTTGTTAAAAATGTATCACCTTTCTGCGGCTGCTGCTGCTGCTGCCACCCAGTCCCAAGGAGGGAGCAGAGGCATTCCACCTGGAACCCACAGCTATGGCAGAGGAAGGCATCTCTGCCCGAGGCATCTTGGACATTAAACATGCCTGCTACTTTTCAGGGGGTGTGGGAGACTCCTTGCAGCCATAGAAGCCTGGCACAGTTCTCCAAGTTGTCAGTCACTGACAAGAGTCAAATCTTTCTTTGCATGTCCACGTCTGGCTGTGGTGGCCTTTGGCTATCCTGCTGGAAGAGGCCCTTTGTGCTGGACATCAAACTAATATAATTATGGCTGATGATAGCAAGGACTATGGGAATGAGAGACCCCGAGAACTGACAGAAAGGGAAAGTCAAGAACAGTGGCTAGTAGCACTCCTTGGTAGTTAGGACCATGGTTGTCTGAGGCCACGAAAGGAGACAAAGCACGGTAGGTCGAGCTTGCGCCAGTGGAGGACCACACCTCCACGCATGTATTAGTCCTGCTGGACACAAAGAAAGGACACAAAGGTGGTGGGCAGGGAAGGTCCTGGGGGTGGGCCTGGGAGGAGTTTGGAGAGGGTGAACATGCTCAAAAGTCATCAGATGGAACCCTCAAAGAACTAATGAATACTTTAAATTAAAGAATAAGGCTGGGATGCTAGGAATAGGGACAGATACCTTTAATCCTAGCACTCAGGATGTAGAGTCGGGAGAATCTCTGTGAGTTTCAGGACAGCATGACTACATGGAACATGGAGAGACCCAGTATCAAAACAAATACAAAAACAAAAAAGCAAACAAAAACCTCAAAACAACAGGGCTAGAAACACAGCTTAGTTAGTGGGCTGATTGCCTAGCAGGTGCAAAATCTGGGTTCAAGCCCTCAAACCACTTTGCATGTGGTACCACACATCACAATCCCAGCGTTCAGGAAGAAAAGACAGGGGGTCAGAAGTTCAAGGCTATCTTCTGCCATATAGTGATTTCAGGTCAGCGTTGCCCACATGAAACTTTCTAACATAAAATAAGACTTAAGCTTATCCCCCAACATCCCCATGGGCTGACTTACTCAGAAATCTCCCAGTGGGCTGTCCCCTGGAGGTTCTACTGCCTTTACCAGAGAGAAGATGTACTTTGCTGAAGGGCGGTGATTGACTGACCTCTAGGCTGAAGTGAATTTCACCAGTCCTGCACTGGGCCCATCCAGAGACTATCATACCGAGCCATCCTGTCTCTTTGGTTTCTTAGAATTCCTTTTTAATCTGTAGAATTCATCAGGATCTTAACGGTTTCGAAGATTCTGTTTATGCGTCTGGTAAAATACTTCTCAATTTGGATTGATCTGGTATTTTGCTCATCGTTCAGTGTGGGTTCCGGATAGAGAAAAATGCCACAGAAGTCAGGTGGAACTTCCTCATGTGCCAAACAATCACATCCACATGGCACATCACCACTGATGCCACCCTCGATCACAAGTTTCTCCTCTGTGCCATCTCCCTGACCCCTCCTCTAACGCTATGGGTTTGTTTGTTTGTTTATAGCAAACGCCAAGGCTGAAGGGGAAGCAAGAACTAAACCTTGCTTCCTGGGGACAGAGCGTCTGTGCAAAGCTCTTGGCATTTTGGAATTCTCCTGTGAGAGCTGTATCTCCCTTTTCCCAGTGTGGCTGCTGAGGGCTGGTATTTATATTATGGCCTAGGTTGTAGTCCAGTGCTGAGCTGTTTATTTCATCACTCGGGTCCCGGAACACAGCACACTGTTTTCATCTCTCTATCATGGTCAGCACCTCGAGACTTGCTAGGCTTGCATCCATCCCGTCCCGTCCAGGTACCAGCCATTTTTGAAGTTTTTGCTTTAAAAAAAAAAAAAAGACGTTTACTTTTGTGTTACATTATGTGTACCACATGCATGCCAGAACCCACACAACCCACAGAAGAGAGAGGTAGATCCCATGGCACGGGAGTAAATGGTTTTGAGCAGTCATGTGGGTGCTCTGAACGAGGCTTGTAGGAATCACAGAGCCATCCATCAAGGTCCTGTTGTTGTTGTTGGTTGGTTGGTTGGTTTTTAATTTTTAATTTTGTTATTTTATGTGTATTGATGTTTTTGTCTGCATTTATGTCTGTGTATCACTTGTGTATCTGGTGTCCATGAGGACCAGAGGTAGATGTTGGATTTCTGGGAACTGGAGTTTCGTATGGTTGAAAGTTCCCATGACTGGGTCATCCCTCCAGCCCCACCCTCTCCCCCATTTATTTTGTTTTTTTTTGGGGGGGGGGTTGTTTCATTTTTAGCCAAGGTCTCACTCTCTAATCCTGGCTACCTGGACCTTACTATGTAGGCAGGCTAGCTCCAACCTGGGGCAATCTTCCTGCCTTGACCTTCCGGGTGCTGGGATTACAGTCTGTTCTGTACTGAACACACTGCTTGCATTTCTTTTTTGAAGTATAAATTCCTTCTTTCTGTCTCAGGAGATTTAGATCTATTTCATCCAGGGAGGACAAGAACATGGTTTTATTGTTGTTTTTTTAATAAAGTGAAATGGGGCTCGGAGTCTAGCTGGGGGATAGAGCCCTTGTCTAGCATGGACACAGCCCTCAGCCCTGAAAAACCATCATGCCCAGTAACATATTTTTATGGTAAAAGTGAATTTAAACAATGCAAAGGTTTTACATACACATACACGCATGCACACACTCACCTACACACATGCTCACACACGAACACATGCACGCACACACACACATTTGTGATTTTTTTTTTATAAACCAGTGTGTGAACTGCCTATTCGTGCATTTGCTCCTTTCTCCTACTAGGCCAATCATCTTGTGACATTTTTAATTATAATCTCCTTTTTCTTCCATTTTTTTACAAACGAGTAGCCTTGAACTCCTGATCCTCTGCCTCTGCCTCTGCCTCCCAAGCGTTAAGATTACAGGCGTATGTCTCTTTATTATATATTTTTACTGCCATGACCAATGCTGGACAAGTGACTCCAGGTGGAGAAGGCTGCATTTTAGCTTGTTCATGGTGACGGGGAGGAATCCGTTGTTCAACAGAGCAGAGCTGGAACCCCAGCAGTCGGAAAGTAGTGAGAGAAAACATCCGTGCCCTCAGGCTTCCCGCGCCCTCGGGCTACAGGCGCCCTCAGGCTCTCCGCTTTGCTTTACTTCCTTTGCGGCCAGCCTAAGGGCTGGTGCTCCATACACTCAGCGTGGACCTTCACCCCGTAGCTAACCTTCTCTGGAAATGTTTCCTGCAGCTCTTACAGACATCTAGAAATGTGCTTTACTAACCCCAGGCATTGTTTCAGTTCAATGAAGTTGATAATTAAGATTAACTTTGTCAACTTCACACCCAGACATCTCTCCCTGAACCATAACGCTCCTGGCCCTGAAAAGTCCCATAATGCATTCCGTCTTAATGGTTCCAGTAACGGACCAAGTCTCCTCTGAGATCAAGGCAAATTCTTAGCTGTGAGTCCCTGTAACATCAAAACCAAGCTACACATTCCCCAGACACAGTAGCCCCAAGTAAACTTGTCATTCTAAAATGGAGGGAAAGGAGAGGAAAGGAAAACGGAGCTGAAGCAAGCCGCAAGCCCAATGGCAGCAGGGCAGACGCTAATCCTGTGTCTGTGCGACTGGTGCCCTGTTTATGAAGTGCTGAGAAGGAACCTCCAGCAGATGTCAACAGCTGGCCTCTGCCGTCTGGACAGACTCAATCCACACGGCCTGCTGCTGACTGCCTCTGTTTGCTGTCTGTGGCTTTTGGTGACAGACTTTCTCACACTCTAGGCCCTCTTGGCCTTTTCAACATCCTGGGGCTTCACCCTTACAGCTTCACATGTCATCGTTCCTGGGAGCTGTCTTTAAGGACATTGCAGTCTGGACTCCCAGGCCTTCCTTTGAAATCTGTGTGGAAGCTTCCATGACCCGATAGTGTTTACATCCTGTGGCTGAAAAACCAACACCACAGGAACAGCCCTAAAACCTGCCACCAGCTCCAGTGTGGAGAGATCCCCCCCTCCTCACCAGATCATTGTTGCAACGGCCCAAGTGTCTGGGCGGGTGGACATAGAGGAATATTTTCCTGTGTAGCGCTATGAGCAGGCCTCCCTAGAATTTTCCTTTCAAAGCAAAACCTTCCCAATGACTTTCCGCCTTTATACACATAGTCTGGCCAGTTCTGAGAGACCGTCAAGGCACCCCCTATTTCCCCAATGCAAAGGACTTGTCTTCAGTCTCTGCACACTTCTTTCCCAATAAGTCTTTCAGGTCTTTCTGCTCTGCCTTTTAAGAGAATCACATGTCTCTGGCTCAAAGCAGCCTGTGATCAGAACACCACCGCCTGGATGCTAGATTGCCTTAAATCTCCTCTGCCAAATTGATTTTCCCATCAGGTTTAAACTAAACCTCCCTAGTCCACCGACTCTAAGCCCAACCTCCATGAAAGGCTCAAGACAGAGATAAAAATGCACCAAAGTTCTTTGCCATAATCTGGTACCTACATCCACTATGGAGTCAATTCTCAATTTGAATTTCTACCTAAAAACTCATGAACCGTCTTCACTGTACACATTTCCATTGTCACTACATTCTTCTGAGTGAGCGCCAAAATGTACAGCTTCCTGAGGCGTCTCTAACCTCCTTCTCCAAATGCTTCTGAATTTCTCCCACAGACTAGTTCTAAGGGCTTCTGATCCACAGAGCAGCCATAATGAACCCACATATGAAACACAAAAAAAAAGGCACCCATTTTCTGTTACTTTGACAATTACTGGACAGAAACAACCTTAAGTTGTTTAAAGGGTGAGGGATTATTTAAGCTCCGGCTGTTTATTACCCATATATGGCTAATAATCTATTTCTCATTGATTTCTAAGGGTTATTCGTATATTAAACAAAACATGTATCTATGTGCTCTGATTGTACACATTGTCTTTCTGTGTCTGTCTGTCTGTCTGTCTGTCTGTCTATTTGTCTCCCCCACCCCCGTGTGCATATGTGTGTATAGTATGAGTGTGTGTGTATGTGTTCTGTGTTAGGAATGAAACTGCCAACATCCCCAGCCTCTGAATACCTTTAAAATGTTTCCCAGGTAACGCCAGTGACTTACAAGTTAAAGAATCATTGCTAGGGGAGGTTATATTAATCAAATTTAATATGTCTTATATGTGAATCTTCAGTTGCAGATACAGATAACAGCAGCCTACCATATATGGTCTAAGGCTAACAGTAAAATCTGTCCAAAGTCATCTTTGTTATTGCACTATCTTATTTAACAAGTATCTAATGAGCATTGTATCTGTCTTCGAGGGGCAAGGCAAGGGGCCTGCTTTGCCTTCAGCAGCAGCAGCAGCACACTGAGCAGGTATCATGCACTGGCTAGTGCTCTCTGCCCTACCATTCCCTGGACACAGAGACAGAATAGACTAAAATAAACACAAGGTAGGTTATCCTGGCACAGTGTCTGTCATAGGACTTGTGACCTTGTTATCAGCAACAATCAAAATCTGATTATCTTGAGAGAAAACCGGTATGGGTGGCCCTCCATTTCCCTATTCCACCTTCCACAGCCCAGGATCAGAAGCCTCCTCACTTCAGTGTCGAAAAGACCACGGTGTAGGGAATAGAAGCCTATGTGTTTAGCCCCAAAGAAGATTATAGCAGGTCAGTAGAGGGGACATGCAGAGAACGAGGATAGGAAGGAGAAGGAAAATCTTCAAAAGACAGAGCTGCTACCCTGGTCTGGGAGGGTCACATCACAGTCCTGGTCAGTGAAAGAGCCTAAGAAGGGCAAGCTGGAGAAGAGCAGAGGAACCATGGGAGTTGGTCACTTGAGTCTCGAGGATGCCTGGGAGGGCTAATGATGCCATTCAGGGCTACAGCACTTGCCTAAGATTGCAAGGTGAGATCTCCAACACATCACACTCATACGCACACCACACACACACACATACACACCACACACATACACACACATATATACCACACACACACACCATACACACACATGCGCGCACACACACAGACAACACAGACACCACACATACACACATACATACACACCACACACACCACACACACACCACACACACCACACACACACCACACACACACACACACACACACACACACACACACACACACCCCGTGGTCAGTCCTGAGAGTATCTGTTCTATGGGGGAACCACCAATACCTGCCCACAGCATACAGACTTAGCAGATGAGAGCCAGTAAATACAATGAAGGCAGCAGCATTATACACTCCGTGAACATGTCCTTAGGAGATCCAGTGCCATAGACAAGAAGTAGATGCTGATAAAAAAGAAAGATGGTGTGTTGCACACCTTTAATCCCAACACTCCAAAAGCAGAGGTAGGCAGATGTGAGTTTCAGGCCAGCCTGGTCTACACAGAGAGTTCCAAGCCAGACAAGGCTGCATGGTGAGACTTTGTCTCAAAAAATAAAAATAAAAAAGAAGTTACTTATTTTAAAGCAGGGGGAATTAATTTAAAAAAAGGGGGGGGGGTAATCCAGACATTATTCCTTCAGGGATGGAAATGTGGGCACATAGCTATTATTTGTTTTATGCGCATGGATGCTTGCCCACATGTGTGTCATCATATCCGGGGCTGGTACACTTGAAGGCCAGGGGAAGGTCTTCCATCCCCTGGGACTGGAGGTATAGAGAGTTGTGAGCCAGAGCTCCGAATCAACAAGCCATCTCTCCAGAACTGCCATCTTGATCTTGAAGCTTCTGGGTGCATGGTCATGGGGAAGGGAGGCGTGTCTCAAGACTACGGTGGCCCACCCGTGTGCATTCCCAGGATAGGTTTCTGAACAAGGAAAGACTCGACAAGAACTTCCAGGAGAGCGAGGATCGAAGCCAGTCTACAGACAGGAATGAAGACAGGATCTTAAAGAGTTTCAGTGTTAACAACTGTCTCGTTCCTGTATCTGCAGAGGGAGGATTCTGTGTCCTCTCTGCATTTCAGAGTTGAATTCGTGCACTGAAGGCCCCCTATAGTTGTAGCTGAGCCCCAGCCAGTTCCTCATGGCAGCTACGTAACAGACTTAAAGAGTGAGTCTTGGTAGTTTTTTTTCCCTGTGGCTTGAAGATAACTTGGGGACTACAACACTCTTTTAGTTATCAGCAAGTGACCTTAATGAGTACTATCTTGAGATTTATTGCCAAATCATACTTTTTGTAAATGTTTTTGTATAAAATATTCAAGGCCACATCCGACTTTGGTTCCTTGAAGTGATTATGTTTCTTCTAAATATCTAGTGCAGTTGGGCCACTTGGCACACTGGGGTGCTGGCAGTTTGTCACAATTCAAATGACCTTGGCACTGACTGGAAAAGATGCAGCAGTCCCACACATTTTCAGAATTAGTTCTTAATTAAAGCCCCCCTATTTTCCTTCTTTTGATAGGCATCAAATTCAAGTTTCACATTCCAAAAAGTGTGTGTATGTGTGTGTGTGTGTGTGTGTAAAGAACTTTAGTGTAAAAAGCCATCTTATCTTTGGTCTATAGTTAACAGACAAGGGAGGGAGCTGGGAGCACCAGGATTGGGAAAAGCTTGTTTGGGTGAAATCCTAAGGCCGCTATTGAGGAAGAGCAACAGAGGTCGACCCCACAGTGGACAAGCTGGCCTCCTCAGCTACAGCCTGCCTGTTCCACGGTCCCTGTAGGAGAACAGACAGAACAATCTCTGTAAGATGAAATGGAACTCTCTGTACATTTCTAGCTTTGTGCTGAGAGAGGCTGATTTTGAAGACAAGGGTGTCAGCATTTATGCTGGTGAATTCAGCTTCCCATGGCTTTGGATTTCCAGAACGTCCTGACTTATGTATACTACAGTATAGGATGCAAACTGAGGGCCCTTGAGCCTTGATAGTTGTCTCATGATCCAGCTGCTTTTACACACACACACACACACACACACACACACACACACACACAGAGAGAGAGAGAGAGAGAGAGAGAGAGAAAGAGAGAGAGAGAGAGAGAGAGAGAGAGAGAGAGAGAGAGAGAGAGATACAGAGTCAGGGGAGTCAGTTTCAAAGGCCATGTTTCTGTTTACCTTAGAAAATAATTTATTTTTTGATATAAAAATGTTCTTATAGCCCATCTATCTTTCTATTCAGTTGTAATATTTGTACTTTAAGGCTTTAAAGGTTTTTTTCTTAGTATTAATTGAAACTAAGAAAATATTACACACATTTTGAGGCAAGGTGTCACTGTACAGGTCAGGCTGGCCTGGAACTCTCTGTTCTCCTGCTTCAGTGTCTGATTTATGAGGTTATAGGCTTGGACACATCTGGCTCAGAGGGTGACATTAGCCCTCTTTCCCTCTCCCCAAAGTGATTGCAATGACAAACTTAGCACGTATTCCTTCAACCTACTGTTTATTTCCGTGTCTGCAAGCTTAGCTCTGAACAGTACAACGGCTTAGCTCTTATTATGTGTGAGTGTTGAGGGCATCATTCTGTAATTGGCTTTCTTCATTCAGATGATAATTTTGAAATTTGCAGTCCGTGCTTTGTGAGCTAGAGACACAAATGGCTTAGCTCCTACCGAGCTCGGTGAGGTTCTCACTCCATTCCCAGAACTAAAAAAAAAGAAAGAAAGAAAGAAAGAAAGAAAGAGAGAGAGAGAGAGAGAGAGAGAGAGAGAGAGAGAGAAAGAAAGATATAGTTCTTTTATTTGGGTATGCTACTTTTCTCTTTAACATCAAATGTTCCCGTTCCTTCATCATTAGCAGATGTCCAGATTGTTTTACTTGATTTATAAACAATGCAGCAAAGCACTTCCTTGCACAGTCCTCTTGTGAGAACATCTTCCTAGGGTTCAGGGGAAGTGCTGGTGTATAGGGGATACAAACTACCACCATTCTTAGATGCTGCCCACAGAGTCTCCGCAGTGGGAGGGAGTGTCCTTCCCTCTAGCAGCATCCTGGTTTGATAGAATTCTTTCCCCTGGAGTCTGATAAGAATATCCCTGGTCTGGGTCCTGACAGTAGATCATGAATTAACTGATTAGAAAGTGTGTACCTGGTCTGAGGCCTCCTGTCTCCTCCCACCTTTCTGTGTTCAAGAACTACTTCTGCAGATCTGGAGGCAAGAGCCTGTCAAGGAATCTTTCAGTCCCCACCTTCCCCACATCTTGTTGATCCTTGAGACCTTGGTAATTTGCTGCCTGGGACCTGTAATGGGTGGTGTCCCAGATCGCTTGGTTAAACCTTTAGTTTGACTTTTTTCTGACTTGTAAAGACAAGTGAAGACTTGCTTTGCTCACTCCTGCACTCTAACGTCACTCTATCTTGCTGGGGAAGAGTACTCTGTTGTTGAATATGATTGACATCACCTAGGTCTGACCTTGGGTTATCTAAGGTCAAAGCTGCTGTGTGGTTTCTCATGTGCGTTCATTGACAGATATTTAATTGGGCATCTGGTTCAGATCCAGCAAAGGTGAATTGAGGACCTGGACGAGAGCCAGCAAAGATGAAGGAGACATGCTGCCACCTGCAGAGGTGCATTAGCTACTTTTCTATGGTGATAAAACACCATAGCCAAGGAAACTAATAGAAGAAAGAGTCTGGGCTTAGGGTTTCAGAGGGACGACAGTCCATAATGGTAAGGCAGAGGCAGCAGGGGCAGCCACACAGCTGGGGAAGCAACTGGAGGTTGAGTCTTAAACTACAAGCAGGGAAACAGAATGAACTGGGGATGGTGTGTGGCTTTGAAAGCCCAAAGCCTGCCTCCAGTGACATACTTCCTCCAGGAAGTCCTCCAGTATCTCCTAAACACACCCAAATGAAACCACTGCCTGCGACCAAGTACTCTGAGGCTACCAAACCACCAAGAGAAGGTGTGCAGTTCCTGTTTGTCCCACCAGTCCTCCCAACTGGCCCCAGGTAGTAAGTACTATGGTTAGTATGGTTCATTTGACAGAGCAGGAAGCCCTGAGAAAATGCAGATTACCTTGTCCAGGCAAAGCTAGGATTCCAGCCTACATCCTTCTGTCTCTAACTACCTTTGATAACCAGAGCTATCTTTGATATCTCAGAGGGTGGGGTCCAGGTCTTTCTTTTCTTGGAATACCCAAATCCTCAAATTCTCATCCCTTACATGGGATCATGTTTGTACATAACATTTGCGGCTTTCTATGAACTTGAAATCATCTTATTTCTAGATTACTTCTAACACTTAATATAATGCCACCACTGTGGATATAACTGTCACACTACTGGTAAGGGACGATAACAAGGAAAAAAAAATGCCTGGACGTGTTCAGTACAAATTCGATTTTTTTGGTCTTGATATTCTTGTGTGACATCTTCCCATGTAGTTCAGACCAGCCTCAAACTCATGATCGCTGTCCATTAGCTCCTAGATGCTAGGGATAAATGCTTGTGCACCACACTGCAGATCATTTTCCCCTCTCTCTCCACAGTTGGTTGAATTTGTAGTTGTTGAACTCACACACTGGGAGACCCAGGGTCCTCATGCCTCCATGATTTGTAGGAGCTCCATAGTGGAGTTGTAGTTAAGAGGACCCTTTGATTAAGGCCTGAGAGGAGCCAGTGAGTAACTCTGACAGGATTTGCTGGACAAGCCTGATAGGAGGAATGCTATCCCTGGAACCTACTGAGGCAGGAGAGAACTGGCTTCTGAAAGTTATCCTCTGGACTCCAGACCTGTGCAGCAGTGTAAACACACACACACACACACACACACACGCATGCACATACACACTTGCATGCATGCACACATGTGCACACACAGATATCCCATATACACCCATACACACGTGTACACACATGTATCCATGCATACACATGCACGTACATACACGCACGCACACATACATGCATACACACACACATACACACACACACATGATAAATGAAAGTTTAAAAAGGTAAAGGCATCAGTAAAGAACTCGGAAAGCCAATGTTACTGGATGGGCTCTAGAAGGCAGTTGGGTCTTTTATCACTGGTGAAAGCAGAGTTTGCTCAGAGGTGTAAGGTAGAAAGAACAGAGTCCAACTGGGGAAACAGGAATGCCCGAGGCAGAGCAAGCCATAGTAGTGAAGTAGGAGAGAACCGGGGAAACAGGCTGGGATTCGCCTCAGAGGCTTTGGGGCGGAGAGTCATGTGATCGGGAAGCAGCACGGAGCGTAGATCTGGAATAAGGGGACATGGCAGTCAGACTAGGCTAGAAACCTCTCTGGTGAGCCAGAGCAGGGTACCAGGAGATTCCAGTTGGCCCTCACACCCTTGCACTCCTGGTCCGGCTGTCCTTGTTTGTAGCCCTGACTTCCAGTAAGGATGGCTGTGAATCACAGAGGAAGCAACTGGAGAAGCCGGCCGCTCTCTGGAGACTGGGTGGGATGTGCCTGGGTTCCCGGTGCCCCGTGAGCCAGGCCTGGTCAGTGGTTTTATCTGATTCTTCCGCTCCCTTCTCTTGACCTCTCTCTCCTTCCCGAGTTCTTCTCCAAATTATGTAAAACCTATTTTTTAGGATAGATCCTCGCCTCATAATTCACATAATGAACCTTGACTAATACACGTGTTGAGATCATTTACTATATAAAAATGAAAAGAACCCCCAAAATGAAAAAAAAAACACAATTAATCTTTTTTTTTAAAAAAATGTGTCTAGAGAAAGGGCTGGCAGTGTTCACAGTGCTGACTTGAAATCTGAGGCCCCAAGGCTGGCTCTGGATCAGCTCTCCGTTTTCCATTTTTCCTTCCTTCCTCCACCTCTTCCTCGGATCATTTCTTTGCCTGCACGCCCATTTCCCTCTTTCTCTCCAGATTAGAGACTCGATGTAAGCATTGTCTCATTCACTTTCACATTCCTCTCTGCCAAAAGGAAGTGTCAACCCAGCGCCAGAATTCCCAGAGGGAGCAATTAGTTCGGGCTGGCGGCAGGGAGAGCTCATAGTCTTGGGGGAGGTGCTGGCGCTTGTCTGGTGCCTAGATGACAGAACGGGGAGCTAGGGAACAAGCTAGAACAGGCAACATTAATCTGCAGTGTGTGCCAAGCACGGGGATGAGAGCTGTGTGTGTCAACCCACTCATCCCTCCATCAGCTGTGTGAAGCGAGGGGTAGTAGATGTTCATTTTTCAGGTGGAGAGGCTGGAAATGATAACTAGAAAGCCGATTGCCAAAATCCCCCACTAACATCTAGGTGAGGGGTAGGTACAGTCAGGGTTGGCCTGTCCTAGAATTTCAGTGTTTAAGGGATTATTCTTAAGAATGGTAACTTCCAAACCTCATGTGGTTCTTGAATATGTAAAGGAAAAAAAAAAGGAAAGTGGGAGGAGTGTGTGTGTGTGTGTGTGTGTGTGTGTGTGTGTTGTCTGCTGTCTGCCTGGAAGGCTAAGCAGAGCCAGGACAAATAGGGGTTCCTCAGGGATCTGCTCTGGCTGCGTATGCCAGAAGTGTTCTTAGTTCTTAGAAGAGAATCGAGGTTTGGGCAGCCAGCAGGGGGCAGGTAGCCAAGGTCAGCTACTGGGACAGTGAGAGCACCAGGAGCAAAGACAGCAGAGGCGAGGTGAGCCTGGCCAGTCAGCAGGGTTTAAGGTCCAGTGATGAATGCTTCAGGAGGGAGAATTCTTCCCCAGGTGTCACAGCTCAGTAAAAACAGCCACTTCCAGACGATTCTCAGTAAAATAACTTGTGTGCTTTATTCATGGTGGACATGGACTTTATAAACATTGAGGAGTGGGGCGGGATTTAGGTGTTTCCTATTGGCTGAGTTTGAGATGTTAGGATGCTCTACTTGCATGGGAAGAACTCCAGGAGTTTGCTTATGTGACTGACTGATCACTGGCTCTCTCGGTGGGGTGTTGTGGCAGGGCAGGCACAGAGACAGGCAGGGAGCAGCGCCACTCCTGCAGCTCTCAAGCCTCTGAGATTCCCGGTGTCTGAGCTCACTCAACCTCGCCAGTTCTTCTGTCTGCTGGCATGGCCCGCTTGCCTACCATGTGTGTGCATGTGCGAGTGCGTGTGTGTGTGCATGTGTGTGTGCATGTGTGTGTGCATATGTGTGTGCATATGTGTGTGCGTGTGTGTGTGTGTGTGTGTGTGTGTGTGCTGTGCCATATATGAATGTGTGTTAGGGATGATACTAGTGAGCTTTATATAACTTGGTTTTCTCCTGAGAAAAAAGAAGCAGGAAGTGAAAAGAAAGGAAGGCTGGAGGAGGTTGCATAACCAGCACAGGGCAGCTGAAGTGGCTAAGGATGGCCCCAAAATATGAACAAGAAATCTCTAGAGAATAGCAATGTTCACTTTGAAATTGCCTGATTTTTCTTCCATGTAAATGTCTCTATCTTCCTCAGTCTTAGCAAACATCAAGTCTACTTCACACACAAAGAATTATCAGTGTGAATTCATAGAAAACAAGAAAATGGCTCTGTCCTGCATTTGGCTTTCTGTTTGGTTTTACACACACACATACACACATACACAGAGAGAGACAGAGAGACAGAGAGACAGAGAGAGAGAGAGACAGAGACAGAGACAGAGAGAGAGAGGAGAGAGAGAGAGAGAAAGAGACTTGAGGCACAGTCTCATCCCATGATGGCCCCAAAGTCACTATGTAGTTGAAATGACCTTGAACTCCTGATCCTCCTGCCTCTGTCTCCTGAGTGCTAGGAGCACACACCAGCACACACCTGAGTGCTAGGAGCACACTCCAGCAAACACCTGGGTTGTACACACTACAAGCTGAGCCCTGAATGAAGTTACTCTCCAGAAGCAGAAGTCCAGAGGGCAGGGCCTATTGCTCAGGCTTCCTGGGAACATGTAGAAGTCGTAGGACAAAGAAACAGACATTTAGATCATTTTCTCTGGGTTACAGGAAGCAGAAGACCTCTCCTGACACTTCCTCAGCCTAGAGCTCTGCATGTAGGTGAGTCAGGACAGGAAGAAGGGAAAAGAAAGGAAACGAAGGGGAAAAAGCCGCTTTGCTCTGCAGTCTTAAATCTCTTCACAGTCGGAAGTCAAGGATTTGAGCAGAGCCAGGCAATGGTGGCGTACGCCTTTAATCCCAGCACTTGGGAGGCAGAGGCAGGCGGATTTCTGAGTTTGAGGCCAGCCTGGTCTACAGAGTGAGTTCCAGGACAGCTGGGGCTACACAGAGAAACCCTGTCTCGAAACAAAAAAAAAAAAAACCAAAAAAAAAAAAACCCCCCAAAAAAAAATAAAAGAATTTGAGCACAGTTAACATTTGTTGTGAAGGTTTGGTTTTAGAGACAATACTCCTTTTGTATGGAGATATTTCAAACAAAAATATACAAATACCAATGAACCTTACTCTAAGCCTTTGAGTCCTATTCCTTTGCCAGCTAGAAACCTGCAATGTTCTGACACCTCACAGGCAAGACTGAACTCCATTTATAGTAAAGGATGAGTCTCAATCCCTTAGAACACTGGTTCTCAACCTGTGGGCCGTGATTGATTCGGGCCTCAAACAACACCCTGTTTTCACAGGGATCACCTAAGATCTGAAAACACAGATATTTACATGACAACTCATAGCAGTAGTTAAAATCACAGTTATGAAGAAACAATGAAAATAACTTTATGGCTGGGGGTCATCATGACACAAACAACTGTATTACACTGTGTTAAAGGTCACAGCATCAGGAAAGCTGAGACACGCTGCGGTAGAACGAGAGTGACCCGAGTTACCTTCTCAGATTTAACTCCATCCAAACCATCAAGAACTATCTGATGATCTCGTTCCCCAAAAAGAGACATCCACCCCTCAGAAGCAAAGCTCCTAAGGCGCCCTCTGAGATGTAGCTCAGATGTGGTTAACATCTGGCTAAGACACTTAGGAGGACCCTCATTGTTTGGTTGTATGCTATCCTTTTTCCAAACACCTCTCTCTATGACGGCCCTCGCTTAAATCAATGTCAAAATCTCTTCTCAGTAAACTCCAACTCAAACTGGCTTACCCTGAAATTCCTTTTCTGCGACAAAATCAACAACTACTGTTTCATCTGTGTAGAGCTCCACACTAAGAACCCCTCAGGCCACTTCAGGTATCAGCGGGCACCATCTCTGGCTTACACTACCTCTGCTGACAAGTGGAGGAAGAGCAACAGGAACCTAAGGAAGGCCCAGGAGTGGGCTGATCTGGAGGGCGGAGGCCGAGGAGGAGTTGAGGTGACAGAAAGTCGTTCTGCTCATGAAATTCAACGTGTATTTTGGGACACAAACTGTACAGATCTCAGGAAGAGAACAACATGGGAAAGTCTCTAATTTTGTGTCAAAGAGAAAGCCCCACGTGGTGGATCCTTTTGAAATCTCCTGCCCTTTGGTTATCTTTCAATGACATTTGGAGTTGAAGCTTTTGAAAACAGACCACGGAGTGTTTAAAAGCACCAGCCTCAAAGAGTTGTTGTAGCATGGACCAGTATACCAACCACCTGACACCTTCCTTCATCTCTTCCCAAACTCCACACAGGATCTGCCCTCTCGGCTCCTCCAAATATCAATCTGAATTTAAAAGGAAAACAGAAACATAGCTCCATTTGATCAGGGACTTGATTTTGACTTCTAGTTTGTCCTTTAAGAATTTTCTAGAATTCAATTCTACTCTCCAAGTGTTAATAATGGTTAAATCAGCAAATGTTTGCTGGGGTCAGAGCATGCCGGGCACGGGAGGTTACACTGTTAAATAAAAGTTACATGAGACAATTGTTTTAGACTCAGTTCCTGCTCTAAATCTCAAAGACAAGGCTGAAAATCAAAATGGGATTACAGTCACTAAGTGTCACCAAGCTGTAGCTGTAGCTGTAGCTGTAGCTGTAGCTGTAGCTGTAGCTG
>NW_021604565.1:15074195-15079794 GCF_004785775.1 Grammomys surdaster
AGCTGTAGCTGTAGCTGTAGCTGTAGCTGTAGCTGTAGCTGTAGCTGTAGCTGTAGCTGTAGCTGACCTTCTGAGAAGTCAGCATTGGAGAGACAAGGGACAAATTTCTCAAACAGGTCAGTTCCATCCTCCTCAATCCCCACCTGACCGTAAGGAACCTGGTGGAACTTACTAGATCATTCCCTGTTGTTCCAGCTCTCTGTCCTGTCTTCCTGTTTTATGAGTAACCTCGAGTGACAATCTCCATTTTGTTTTTGCTTCTGTCCATATCGGGCTCTAGGACATTCTCTTCCACAATGACCTTTCTCTTGGCTCCTTTCTTGTTAAAATGGTTTGCTGCTTGTTCTTTTTGAGACAAAGTCTCCTCACATGGTTTGAGATCACCTTACATTCACTACATCTAACCTACCATCGGAGTCGTGATCCTCCTGTCTCAGTTTCTTGAAGGCTGTGGTCCCAGCCATGTGCCACTGTGCTCAACCAGAACTCATTATTGATGGTGTTTGCTAAATATGAAAATGCTGGGAGGATTTTTTTTCTCTCTCAAGAGCTTTCTGAATGGGACTAAAGAGAGCTTCTTCATGTTTCCCAAAAGAGACCAGTTGTTCCACAGAGCAGGGTGGACACTGTCACCATGACAGCATGCCCAAGGTTGAGTGACATCAAATGTCATTTTCCAACTTAATTCAGCCAGAAGCTCACAGGTACTCTTTTCTACCTACCCTTTATGACAGAAAATAAAATCATGTGACTTTCTGAAACAATGAAGAAATCCTGCAAAACATTTTAGGGTTTTGTTGCAAAACAGTGAATCCTCGAAAGGCAGTTACGAGCAAAAAAAAAAAAAAAAAAAAAAAAAAAAACCCCAAAAAGGGGCAACCCCCCCCGGGGGGGGGCCGTGGGACCCCCAACCGGGGACTCACGGCGGGGGGGGGGGGGGGGGGGACGGGGGGTAAGGGGGGGACAGGAGGGGGCTACTTAGGAAACTGGGACAGGTCTTGCCTGCCCAGCAAAGCTCCCTTGGGACCTGTGGTCAGGAACAGCCCTACTGCAGAGACGGCCACTGGCTGCTCAGTTTCAAAGGTTGCCTTTCTTCCCGGGCCCCAGAAGCACCGTCACCTTTTCAGATTTCTGAGAATCACAGCAGCCCTTGAGTCTACTTCACTGGTCTTGTGGTTTGAAGGCTGCCGCAGGCTCACAGATCTGAGTGCTTGGTGACCAGGAAGTCTTAGGTGGTGTGGCCTTCTTGAAGGAGGTGTGTCACTGGGGTTGGCGGTGGGGTTTTTAAAAGCCCAAGCCAGGCCCAGTGGCTCACTCTTTCTGCTGCCTACAGATCTGGATGTAGAACTCTCAGCTACCCTTCAGCGCCCATGCCTGCCTGCATGCCGCCATGACCCTGCTGTGATGATAATGGACTGAACCTCTGAAACTGTAAGCCAGCCCCAATTAAATGCTTCCTTTTATCAATTGACATGGCCATGGTGTTTCTTCAGGCAATAGGACCCTCGGCAGGTAGCATTAGGTAGGTTTTGGGAGTGCTTGCTGCCCTTAAGTGTGGCTGCAGCTTAGCAGCCCCTCCACCCAACTCCATGGCTCTGTGACACATAATGACCCTTAAAAGTCGGGTTCACATGAGGTGTCTGTGGGAGAGGAGCTAGCTTTGGATTCGTCATATCCTAAAGGTCACAGCACCAAATATTTATCGTCCCTGAGATGTTCTTCCTCGCCTTTAGAGCACCTAGCATGGACAGGGTTCCTCCCCTGTGCACTTCTCTCTCTTCTTTCACCCAAAATTCCCCTTCATTTTCTTCCTCTCCTCTGACCTTGCCCCACAACTCAGCCCCAGGCCTCCCTTTGCACGATATAAGATAGTTTGGCTAAAGAACCTGATCAAATTCTTAGACTAAATCTACCAGCTCCCCACTTCACTGGTCATTTAAAGACACGTCTCCATACTCTTCTCTGCTTCTCCATTTACACTGTGGCTCCTAACAGGCGTTAGGGAGAATGTCTGTAATCTCAGCATCCAAGAGGCTGATGTAGGAGGATCCCAAGTTTGAGGCTAGTCTGGGCTACCTAGTAAAAGCCAAGCTACTAAGTGGTTTCTGTTCTCCCTCCCTTCCTGTGGGCTGTACTTTCTACACAATTCCAACAAATGAAGTAGAGGAGAAGTAAGGTGTAACAGGTAAGAAGTCACTGCCGTCTCTCCCACTCGGGGCAAACCAGCCCCTGCCCCCACAATCACTCTCAAACGGGAAGCTTTCAGATCCATTGGATAGTGATGATTTCCAGGTAATTTCTGAGGTGATTTCTGTGATGATCCTTCTTAGTTGAACCCTATGTTGATTGTGCTCAACATAGTTGTCATATATACTACTGTGAGAAAAAAATTTTTTTTTCCTATCAAACATAGTTAACCCACCAAGGACTAGTTTTTCCATAAATCTTTACAACAAAAAGAAATTCCTTGGTATGTGTGATGGCTGTCAACTAGATATACCTGAAATTAACTAAAACCCATAGCTGGGTATACCTGTAAGGGACTTTTTTTTTTTTCCTCAAGCAAATCATCTGCCGTGTGAGGATTTACTTCCAATCAGAATCTTTAAGGGGGAAAGATCCCTCTTTAATCTGGACCATGCCTTCTGGGGGCAGACTTGTTAGGACATGGAAGAAGGAAGCTCTCTTTGCCTGCTACTCTTGCCTTCATAGCAGGTCCATTCCTTCACTGGCATTAGAGCCCACTTCTTCAGGACTCTTGGCACATCTTGACCAGCTGAGACATCTAGCCTCATGGATTGAACAACTACTGGATTCTTGGACCTTCCATTCATTGGCAGCCAGTGTTGGATTAACTGGACTACAGCTAGCAAATCATTCTAATAAATCCATTTCTCTCTCTATAGATTCATTCTATAAGTTCTGTTGCTCTAGAGAATTCTGACTAACATAGCAGCTTTACTTTCACTTTTCGGGTTTATTTGTGTAATGTCAAGAATATTCTTTCTAACACACGGAAGTCTAATACACAGTTTAATTTTGGTAAAGGGGAAATTCAGGTGCCTTCTTGGGAGTTCTTAGTCTCATTAATAAAAGAACTTAAGAATTGATTAATTGGAAACTTGAGGACAATTTTATTAATGTTTAAAGAAAATTCCTCAGAGCAGGAAAGCTGCAAATCTTACCTGCTATCTAGAGGGGGGGGGGGGGAACACTCTGTTGAAGTCAACTCAGAGATGATCAGAGACTTGATGCACTGTCCCAGGGCAGTGAGAGGGGCTTTAGAGAAAGCAAGGAAGCCCAAAGTACCAGAAATAGCACAATTACATTCTGGCCAGCATCTGAAAGAACGGGACAGAAAAAGGGTGACGTTTCAGAAGGTCATCAGGATTACTTGATATGCTCCAGCAATACTTCTTGTTTTGCCATCAAATCCCCCATTTGCAAACCCCTTATCCATGATGGCCATGTGATTGACTGTCCCCATCAGAATGTTATGTCTCCACTCAGGCCAGAGTAGCCTTGTGACCAGGTTTTTCTAGTTTAGTGCTAGTCTAACAGCTTTAGCTTGAACACGAATGACTCCAGCTTAACTGTTAGCCTTGTCTGTTGGGTCTTGGTGTGGCTTGGTCCCAACACTGGCTTCCGTGTTTTACTGAACAGCTGCAAGGATTCTCCCAAGAGCTTTTGGAAAGAATATGGCTTTGCTGACATGTCTATTCTGTAATTTAGGCTTCTAAAATAAGGGAAAATAAATTTGCATTGTTCTAAGTGCCGAGCTAGTGGCCATTCTTTACAGCATCACTACAAAACAAATATATTTGTTTTTATCCCAGCTTTATGCAAGAACATAGCTGGGCATGGTGGTGCAGAACCATAACTTCAGCATTGAGGATCAGGATTCAAATTCAAGGTCATCCTTTGCTATGTAGTAAATGTGAGGCTACCCTGGGAGATATAAAAGTGTATAAAGAGAAGAGTTAAGAGGAGAAAAAAGAGAGGAGAGAAGAGAGAAGAGAGAGGAGGAGAAGGGGCGGAGGGAGGGCGGGAGGGAGGGAGGGAGGGCGGGAGCCAGAGAGGGAGGGAGGGGGGGAGAAGAGACAACAATCTTGCTCTCAGTCTGTTTTTAATAAAGAACCAACTTTGGGTAGTTGTAAATGAAGCCACTGAGTGCCCACTAGAGAAAAGATTAGAAGCTAAAACAAAATTAGGACAAACAAGTAGTTTCAGATTTCTGCCTGAGAAAGAAAAACAAGTTCGCATCATTTCATTTAGTGTGCGGCTTCACACAAATGCCAGAACTCATTTAATTGGGTCAAGAGAAACCAGCCCTCTTAAAAGGAGAAAGCTAGAAAATAGAAGCCAAGCTAACATGGAAAGCAGTTTTTGCCCAGCCTTCCATTGGAGAGACCGCCCATCCCGAAGCTGCCCAGAGCAGCACTGAAATGACATTCACAAAGCAATTAGGAGCAGGAAGCAGGTGGGCCTCTTAAAATCTGGGCATGGAAGGTCTTTGTGTACAATTGCTCCGTTGGAAGGATGGAGTCACAGGCTTGAATTTCATTGTTTGTTTCTTTGTGGAGAAGCTGAAATGGCAAGTCCACAGAGCAACAAATACTCATGGTTCTCTGAGACGCAAGCATCAGGGAATCATTAATCCCTGAAGTCCACCCATTCCCCAAAGCACCCAGGAGCTCTGCCTGCTCTTGGAGGTTTAATCAACTCCCAGAGCACAAGGGATCACATTCTGCTAATCCAGACCATTCTCAGGAGCCGTGCCTTTCTTGTGGGGGAAAGAATGCATTCTTCCCCAGTTACAAAGTAACAAACATGCAGCATACAAAGACTGGAAAACTTGAAAAGGCACAAGAAAATTAAAGGGAAAAAGATCGCTGTAATTCTAACTCTAATATATTGAACTATATTTATCTCGTGGTTTATATTAGAGCAGAAATGTATATCATAGAAAGAATTCTGAACTTTTTTTTTAAGATTTATTTATTTTATTTATGAGTACACTGTAGCTGTCTTCAGACACACAAGAAGAGGGCATCAAATCTCATTATGGGTGGTTGTGAGTCTCCATGTGGTTGCTGGGATTTGAACTCAGGACCTCTGGAAGAACAGTCAATGCTCTTAACCACTGAGCCATCTCTCCAGCCCGAAACCTGAACTTTTAAAAATGATTTTTAAATTAAATTAAATTAAATTAAATTAAATTAAATTTGCTTGGATATTGCTATGTAGACCAGGCAGGCACAAGTTCAGAAGTCCACCTGCCTCTGTTCCTGGGTGCTAGAGGTGTACCATCAAAGTCTGATTATTTTTATGTATGTGTCTGTGTGTACTAGTACCCACAAAAGCTGGAGTTACAGGTGGTTGTAATCTCTCTGACCCAGGTACTGGGAACTATCTCTGGCGGGGGTGGGGGTGGGGGGACAGCAACAGCTTAACTGCTGACCCAGCTCTTTAACTGCTGAGCCAGCTCTTTGTGCCTAGAGGTTTTAATGTAACTATAAATGTGTGACTTTAGAGCAAACTAGGAGCTGAGTGTGGTGACACACACCTTAGTTCCAGTGGTGACACACACCTTAGTTCC
>NW_021604565.1:15080194-15094801 GCF_004785775.1 Grammomys surdaster
GACACACACCTTAGTTCCAGTGGTGACACACACCTGTAGTTGTTCCAATGGTGACACACACCTTAGTTCCAGCACTTGAGTGACATAAAGATGAGAGCACATGCTTGTAATCCCATCCATGAGGCAGGAGCCCTGGGAGTTCAAGGTAAGCCTGGACCTCTCAGCCAGACGCTTTCTCACAAAATAAAAATAAAAGAGCTGGGGTATAGTTCTGTGATGAGTGCTTTATCCAGCATGTGAGTGAAACCCTCAGTCTTCGCTGCAGGCAGGCAGGCAGGCAGGCAAGGAGGAAGGAAGGAAGGAAAGGAGGGAGGGAAGGAGGGAGGGAGGGAGGGAGGGAGGGAGGGAGGGAGGGAAGGAAGGAGGGAGGGAAGGAGGGAGGGAGGGAGGAAGATAGAGAGGAAGGACAGAAGGAAGGAAGGAAGGAAGGAAGGAAGGAAGGAAGGAGGGAAGAAAGGGAGAAAGAAAACACACTCTCACACATACACATACACACACACACTAGCATAGCTCAGATGTTGTTCCTCTTTCCTCTCAAAATGACGTAAGTAGCAAGTAGCAAGCATGGTTATTCATAGTTTCTCTTCTGGCCAGACCATACATCTGTCAGAGTCATCAAGACTTCTTGGATTTCGATGTCCTGGTGAAAGATCCAGGAGGGAATGGAAGCAGGAGGAGGTCGCTTCCGCCCACCTGAGGCCAAGCCTGTGGGAGCCTCTTCTGGCTCTGGACCTTGAGAGAAAGGAACTAGCTCCCATGTTCAGTGGTTTGGGGAAATGGTTGCATCCTGCTTTTGACCTGGGACAGGGAAGAGGAGAAATACGTCTCTTTTGGCTGAGGATGAGCCTGAAGACTTGATCTGCTTGAGGACACCGTGCTGTTCTTTCCGAAAGCCTAGACTAAGGGGGCAACCCATTTTATTTAAGTCCAAAAGGGCCGATGACCTCAACTGACATCTAGTGAGAAATACAGGCATGACTGTATGCACATATGCGTTACCTGTAACATGTTCATTTTGTACATTGTAAAAAAAATAACATAAAGCATGTTCAAAGAGATGTATGAAAATGATTTATGCCTGTAGTCCCAGACACTAAAGACACTGAGCTGTACTGAGAGCGAAGGGCTCTAACAGGCTTGAGTGTGGCAAACATGGTGTCAGCAGGCCTTTCTCTTCCTTGCCAAAAATCATTAGACTATATTTCTAAAGCTCGCACCCAAGGTTCATTCCCATATTTGGCCACTGACTCATTCCTGAGACTAAACACCAAGGGCCAACAATTAAAATTCATTATTTGGTTAACATGTCCAATCAGAATTTACGAACTTCTTCTAGCACAGACTCCCCCTACTTTTCCTTAGAAAACACATTCCTGCAAAAGAATGCTCATTCTTGCTGCTTTTGTGCCCACCTACCCTCCAGGATAATACATTTGTTTTGTGCTGAGAATTTGGTGCTTGCATGTGTCCTGTACAGACTCCACAGGTGCTGCCCTCACTAATAGAGGGTTTCAGGCCAGCCTGGGCAACTTAGCAAAACCCACACTCACACCCTGAGCCGGCTCACCCACCGCCCCTCCCACCGCCCTCTCCCCCCACCCACTCCCCACCTCCTAAAGGAACAGCTCCACTGTTCTGCCTGGACAAGGGCAGAGCCTGCTCTCCCAAGTGCTGCTGCCAGTTGACACGAGGAGGCCTACTCTCCAGAGCGTCTTATCCAGTGAGGGGAGGGACCAGCTATGTATAGCCCCTGGACATCCACATGGTCTCCAGCAGCCGCCCCAACCAGGGACATCCCTATGTTCTCTTGTCATACTAGAGCTATGGACATCAACACTGACCTCTGCCACTGCATAGCCACCAACTCAGACATGGCCCTCAGCAGCAGCTCAGGCTGAGACCTCACCATGACCCAAGTGGTGGGGCTGGCCACTCACAACAGGCTCCTCCTCTCCACACTCGAGTCTCCAGGTCCATTTCTCTTCATAATGCTCAAACTGCTCCACCTCTCTTTCCCTTCTGGCCGTGAACATTGTGGTGGCTCCTGCAGCAGGTTGGCCGTGCAGCTGGTAGGCCCCTGACATCTTCCACCCGTGCTGTGTGGCATGGCAGCAAGCAGTTATCTATGGATGGTCTGTGCTGTGCTCTGGAGGGAAGGTCTGTGGGTGGCATGGTGGTCCATAGGTCTCTGTCTGTCTTCCTCTTCTCTTGCTGTGCTGCCTGGATTTGATTTGATTAGATTTTTATGAGTCCTAGGCATAAGACAGCTTTGTCACCGTGCCAGGCATCAAACTGGGATGAACAAAGGACTGGCATCTGCTTTGCCCCTGACTGATAGATCACCACCACCACCAAGGTGTCTCTTTGCCCATTGCAAGAGGGGCTAATATATTTTTATAATCTCAGCCAAACTGCAATAATTTGCTTGGCTTATTGCTTTGTCTTATTTGGATAATTTGGTTTGTTTAAGTCTTACCTTATGTATGAATTTATATATAAAATATATAAACAGATCAATGGCTTGCTACATGCTGCTGTCACCAATGAGGGCCCGACAGAACAGGTAGCCCAACAAAGCTGAGTGAGCAAAGAGTGTCAACAAAAGGAGAGGCATCAAGGTATAGGCTGGGCATAGGGAAACCAGTTAGAGACAGGAAACAGTGCCTCAGGATGACTACACATACAATAGTTCATTATTTCCATTTGCTACTCTCCTTAGTGCCCGGGTGCCAAATACTTTGTATCCGTATAGTTTCTTCTTGTGGCTTGCCTTTATCTCTGGGAGGCTTGTTTTCTGCTTGATTCCCGGAACATTTTTACATTGTAAACATATCACTGTTGCTCTATTGTCCCAAATTTTTCAGTTGGTGTCTTAGTTAGAGTTTTCTTGCTGTGAAAAAACCTGGCAACAACAGCAGCTCTTATAAAGGAAAACATTGAATTGGGGCTGGCTTACCAGAGGTTTAGACCGTTACCATGGCAGGAAGGGGGTGAGATATAGGCAGACATGGTGCTAGAGAAGCAGCTGAGAGGTCCTCGTCTTGAGCTGCAGGTAGCAGAAGAGACTGTGTCCCATATTGGGCATAGCTTGAGCTCAAAGCCATGCACAGTGACACACTTCCTCCAACAAGGCCACACACATTCCAATAAGGCCATACCTCCTATTAGTGTCATTCCCAGGGGCCAAGCATTCACACACATGAGTCTATGGGGGCCATTCCTATTCAAACCATTACAGTAGGCTTATAATTTTTTCTAGGTAGTTCCTGCTGTTTTGATACACAGGTGCTTAGAATAGTGGTCATATCTATTAATCTTCATCTCTCTTTTAGAAAGATGCTCTGGAGGCTGGAATTCGAAACATCCCCCATAGGCTCACATATTTGAACACTCGGTCTCTAGTTGGTGGTGCTGTTTGAGAGGTTATGAAACTTTAGGGTAAAAGTCTTGTTGCGGCAAGTATCTCACTGAGAACAGACGTTAAGCCTGTGTAGCCTCTCCTCACTTCTAGTTCGAGTTCTGCCTTTTGTGTGCGTTGGAAATGTACTCAGCCAGCTTCCTGACTCCAGCTTCCTGCTCCAGCTGCCTGCCTCCAGCTTCCTGCTCCAGCTGCCTGCCTCCAGCTTCCTGCCTCCAGCTGCCTGCCTCCATGCCTTCACATTGTTATAGTTAGTCTCTGGAATCATAAGCCAAAATAAACTATTTATTGAGTTGCCTTTGGCCATGAAATTTTATCACAGCAACAGAAAAGTAACTGCCACAAATGCCAGTTTGAGGAGGACTATAATGGCACTAGTTATCTACTTTAGAATTGCCTTCTGAACCTTTAAAGTACATCTTCTTAATCAGAGCTAGAGTTGTGAATTTTCTCGGGAATTAATATTTATGCCAAGCCTGAATAAAACTGCATTTGTTTCTTTTTCCTATAAAACACTTGAAAAATTCATTTCAAGAACAAGTAGTCAGCATAAATCATTGCATTCTCTGACCTGAAGTCAGAAAGTGTGACTCTGCCTTTTCCTGACGCTGAGAATTGAAACCAAAGCTCTGCATATGATAAGCAAGCACTGTAGCTTGGAGCTAAATACCCCAAGTACCAGGGTGGTGGTGGTTGTTATTTTATTGACTTTGTTCTGACACTGCTGCCTGGACATAATGTCAGAGCCCACAGGCTAAGTGCTCAGTGCCACAGGACAGCTCAATTTCAGATGCCAGTCACCATCTGGGCCTCTGGTACTTCTGCCAGCTATCTGAGTCAGAGGTCCCATTAAAAAATGAACATTTAGTAGCTTAAGGGACAGCTGTTGCAAGCTCACTCAAGTATTCAAATCTGAGGCTGCACAAGAGCTGGATAAAGATGGTCCATCCAAACATGAAGGCTTGAGCTTGGACCCCCAGCACCCATATAACAAGGTGGACATGGCCATCTACACCTATAGAGCCAGTGCTGGGGTATAGAGACAGGCAGGCCCTCTGTGCTCTCCGGACAGCTAGTCTCCGTTCAGAGAACTTATTTCAAAAATATAAGGCCAAGAGAAGACATCCTCTCTGGCCTTCACATACATGAACACAAATGTACATGTCAGAGAACACACACACACACACACACACACACACACACACAATGGCAGGGCATTTGTGTGTAACCCATGTACATACCCCCATATATATTAAGTCATCTGGATTTAAATCATCTAGATTCTACCCAAGGCAATATAAAAGTAATGTCAATAGTTGCTACATTGTGTCATTAGGAACAATGACAAGAAAAAGAAATCTGTACATGTTCAGTTTGGTCAATTTTTTTTTCTTATTTTTCTTCAGAAGCCAGAGGAGGATGTTGGGTCCCTTGGAACTGGAGTTGGCAGGCAGTTGTGAGCTGCCATTTGGATTCTGGGAATCAAATCCCAGCTCTTTAGAAATGCAGCCAATGCTCTTAACAGCTGAGCCTTTTCTCCAGCCTTGTACCCTTCCCCTCACAGCACTTATAAAAATATATTTTCACTGTGCAGTGGCGGTACACGCCTTTAATCCCAGAACTTGGAAGACAGAGGCATGGGGATCTCTGTGAGTTGAAGGCCAGTCTAGTCAATAGAAGAAGTTCCAGGACAATCAGGGTTACGCAAAGAAACCCTAAGCCTTATGCTTCATTCTAGGTAAGCACTCCACCATCAGACTACATCTCCAACCTCTAAAATGTCTCTGATCTTTGGTTGGTTGAATCCATGATGCAGAAATCATGGATACAGAGGCCCACTCAGTTTTACTGTGCCCTTTAGTGTGAAAAGGCATTTTCAAAGACAAAGTATATAGAATCTCATTGCAGGTCATTATTAAGAAACAGCTAATTTGGGCTGGAGAGATGGCTCAATGGTTGGAGGCATTCACTTCCAGAGGCCTTGGGTTCAAATACTGGCACCCATATGGTATCTCACAACTGTCTGTATCTCCAAAACCTGAGACTATCACATGTACACACGTGCAAGCAAAACACTGATGCACGTAAAATAAACAATTTTTAAAAAGAGATTATTTTTTTAAAATGGCTAACTTGGCATAGATTTTGGTGATGGAAGGCACTAAGTGAGACAATTAGCTATCCTCTACAAGGATTTTATTTCTTTGAAATAAAAAAGTATTTAAAATAGACAAAAAGTATTTTTTAAATTATGCTAATTACATCTTGAATTTTGTCAGCATAGATTTTGTGGGGATGTAGTTATTCTGTCTTATAAACACACAATAAACTCAGCTTTACCTTTAGTTAACGAAGCTCTGATATTTTCTGCCTGGCACTTAACAGAGTGTGGACCTAAAGGCCGTTCAGCAAAGTAGAACTGTGATGTAATCGCTTATGGTTAGAACACCACACTTGATACAGATATCTAGCATGGGCCATGATGGCTGACACTGGGCATGCAGGGTAGCCTATTAGTCAACACAAAATGGCCGACAGTGATTGTCCAGGACATACAAATGTAAGCAGTGGTATGGTCTGTTCTATGACTATTTGGTCATAATGTTACCTTTGTGTGGGTTTTGTATAGATATGGCCTTGAGGATGGATGTCACCTAGAATTTCAGCTAAAATGTTCACGTTCCCCACCTTAGCTTCTGTCAGGCTGCCTTAGCATAGCAGTCAGGCGCACCACATAGGACCAGTGGGTTTTATTGGGTATGCAAGATTTTATTTTATGTGTATGAATATTTTCCTGCATGTGTACGTACACTATGCTTGGTACCCCAAAAGGTCAGAATATGGCGTTTGATCTGCTGGAACTGGAGCTAAGGCTAACCGTCATATGGGAGTGGACAACCAAACCCTGATCCTCTGTAAGGACAACAAGTACTCTTAACCAGTGAGCCATCTCTCCAGCCTCATTTTTTTTTTTAATTTCTGTGTTGTATTTGATATGAAGGGACTGCAGGTACACAGACCCGGATTCTTTTTTAAAAAGAGTGAAACTGTGTTGTTCCAATTTGATCATGTTACAGGAAAGGCATAGAAGTATAAAGTACATGCTCAATAAATTCTTGCCAATTGAGCAAATGAGTCTTGGTCGCCCTCATGCACGAGTTTGTGCTGTGATAACCACCACTGTGCTGAAGTCTCCCTCGGAGCTTCTGAGTGTGCACGGGTGTGTTTGAGTCTCAGAAACAATACAGTTTCAGGACTCAGATTCTTTGATTTTGAATCTCAGCTCTACCAAGTACTAGCTATGCAGTTTCAGGGAAACTGTGTAACTTTTCTATACCTTGAGGGTCATAGTAGCATTCATTTTGTAGGTATGCCTGTAAGTTATATAAGTTTTTAGGCCCGATGTAAGTTGTTTAACATACAATTGAACCCCATCACCTGTCATCTCTGTTCCCTGTATGGTGGGGGGTTGGTTTGTTTTGTTTCTTAATTCACTGACCCAACACACTCCACAGTCCTTAAACCACAATAAATTCTAGCGGCGAGCCGAAAGCTGGCACACGCCTGTAGTCACAGACAGCTCCCACGTGTGAGCCATGATTCAAACAAAACGAATCCCCAAACTAATGGTCAGTGGCCAAGGCATGTAAATACATTTACCTTCTTTTGCTGGCCAACCCTCCCCTGTGGACAGCTGAAAGGAAGAGACTATGGAACTTGAAAGGGCTGTATGCCCACCCCCACCTTCCTCCCCTGATGCATGAGCTCAGAGCTGCCACCAGGCAGCCTTCCTTTAGAGGCCTTGGCCTTTGGGATCTGTCATCTGCTCTCTGTATGTAACCTGACACACACGCCTGAACCTAAGGTCACACCATGTTACCCCATACACACACCCAAGACTCTGCTAAAGTGGTCATCTTGTGAAAGAGCCCTCTTGTTTCTTGACCCAACATGCACACAATGCTTCATCACAAGACAGTCTAAAGGCTCAAGAGACGACTAAAGAGCAGATTGGGGGAATGGTAGATAGTGATTTGACTTGACAAAAGCTTGTTATTAAAAGTTGGAACAATAACTAACATCTACAAAAGAAATGTAAACTGGAAAAAAAAACAGTACAAAATTCTGTAAGGTACCCTGGGATTTCAGCTGAAAGTCTGGGCAAACCATATCCCTCTTGTGATTGGCTGATGGGTTACCTATAAAGTTGGACTTCCCAAGGCTGCAGGTGACTCAGGGACACCGAGCAGGTAGCTGGAGACAACAGAACTGAGCTTCTTTACAGGCCAGGAGGTCAGAAACCATAGAACCCTCCTCTAGCATCCTACCTCCCCAGCTTTCGGCTCACTGGCTCTCTTTGGCATTCCCTGGCTTGAAGCAGCCTCATTCCATTACTCGCTGGCTGAGTCCTTTGTTTCCTGTAGAAACTATAGGTGGATGTAAGAAAGGAGTAGAAAGAGGAATAGCAAATGTCTTCTCTTACACTGAAAATCTACATTTAAGTATATAGATGCACACACCACATGCACATGACACCATAGTCGAAGTTTTGAGACAAAGCTGGGGCTCAGCAGCCTCACATGCCTAAAGCCAACCGAAGAGGTGGATGCAAATTCAGTGCAGTCACATTGGGAAGAAGACTAATCCACGCCCATCTTTGGTGAGAGCATCTGATGTGAGCATTAGGCTTAAGTAGAGGAAAGACTGGAGCGAGCGAGCGTCAAGGGCTGTGCGGAACTGAGCAGTCCTGTCAAGGTGAGCTCCAAAGGCCAGTCCTCAGCTCTGCTTCAGCAAAGTGGTCAAAGCACTGAAGAGGTTCTCAACCTGTGGGTCGTGACCCCTATACAAGAGTCAACTAAGACTATCGGAAAATACAGATGTTTACATTACTATTCATAACAGTAGCAAAATTACAGTTCAGAAGTAGCAATGAATATAATATTATGGTTGGGGTCGCCACAATGTGAGGAACTGTATTGAAGCATCGAGAACTTTTCAAAGGAGCTTAAGCACTATTCTCACTTAAGGGAGCAATCTGGCGCTCAGACGATGGCTCCTCCTGGGCTGGAGAGACGGCTTCCACATCATGGCTCACAACCATCTGAAATTAGTCACCCTCCTCTAGCCTCTGTGGGCACTGTAGGCAAATGGTGCACAGACATATGTGTAGGTAAAACAACCATACATAATAAATAATAAAATAGGTTTTTTTTAAATGCCCCCCCAAAAGAAACAGACAAGCAAAAAAAATCTAGAGCTGATTTAATTACAGAAAAGAAGGACAGTAGGCTAGGCCCCTTGAGGTCCTCAAGCAGTTGTACAGGATCATTCACCTACAAGGTTTCCTGGAAAGGGAAGAGACTTTCAATCACATGGGCCACTTGCCACTTTGCACGCGGCTCAGAATGTGCCTATCATTGTGTCAGAAGTCCCTCTGGGTGGAGACATAGTCATGCTAGTAGGTTCAAATGAAGTCATGGTAAGACTCGAGATCAGTCCTGGGATTTTGGTCTTTGTCTTAGTTAGGGTTTCCATTGCTGTGAAAAGACACCACGACTGTGGCAGCTCTTATAAAGGACAAAACTTAATTGGGGCTGGCTTACAGAGGTTAGATTTAGTCCGTTCTCATCATGACAGGAAAAATAGCAGCATCCCAGCATGCCACCAGACATGGTGCTGGAGAAGCAGCCGAGAGTTCTACATCTTGATCTAAAGGCATCAGAAGGAGACTGAGACACACTGGGCATAGCTTGAGCACTGGAGACCTCAAAGCCCGCCTTCACAGTGACAAACTTCCTCCATCAAGGCCACACCCACTCCAATAAGGCCACACCTCCTAATAGTGCCACTCCCTATGGGCCAAGCATTCAAACACATCAGTTTATGGGGGCCATTCCTATTCGAACCACCACAATGGTGTCCAGTGAGTCTACACTGCCTGCTTGCAAGATGCTGCTGCAGCCAACTCCATGAGCTGCATCTTCCAGTCACAACTCTGTGTCCACATAGCCTTCCATGTGTGTGTTTGCTGTATGTCTGTAAGCATGTGTGTGCCTGTTGCTCAGAAAGACCAGAAGTCAGCAAATCCCCTAGAACTATAGTTATAGATGTTGGTGAGTTACCATGTGGGTGCTGGGAACTGAACCTGGGTCCTCTGTACGAGCAGAAAGTGCTTTTAAGCACCAGTCTTTACTTTCATTTTTAAAGTTACATGTATGTATGTATGTATGTATGTATGTATGTGTAAGACTCTGGCAAGCCTTATTTTACCAGTGATCCCCTGAGTGAACAACGTGGAGCTAGGGGATCGATGCAAAAGCAAGAGGAATTTTATTGTTTCAGCATGCTGGGGTCATCCTGCATCTAAAAGGAGAGGCAACCCCTGAGCAGCTCGTTCAGTGAGCTTGTATACAGTTTCTAGAGAAACAGCATCTAGGCACAATATGATTGGCAGAACAGTGTGACTTTTAAACTGATTGGTCTTTAGGGAATGAAGTGGCAGGGACTTCCCCTTGTCTTCGGGTGGCTAATGGTCCGTCCTGTGGAATGTGTCCATGTGCTCTGGGCTTCCCCCATCCTCAGGTTGGCCCCCATCCCCTGTGGTCTGAGGAATGTTAATTAGTCTCTCCGTTCCTGAGCTGATCCCTTCAGATGTATGTATGTGTGTGTGTATGTATGTATGTATGTATGTATGTAATATGCATATATGTGTATGGGCATCCATGTGCCACAGCAAGGCTTGTATAGGTCAGAGGGCAACTCTCAGGAATTGGTTCTCCTTTTACCACGTGGACTCTGGGAACTGAACTCAGATTGTGGCTTAGCGGTAAGCACCTTTACCAGTTGAGCCATCTTGCTGGCTCTAATTTTCCCTCTTTAAAAAGGACACCAAACAGAATGGGTTACAGTCCCTTTGGCCTCATAACTCAATTTGCCTGTGTGAGACACTGCTTACGAATAGAGCACATGTGGAAATTCACAGATATGGACTCCAACATACCTTTTGTAGGAGCACAATTTAACCCGGAGAGATGGCGACGAGACGCCGTCTGAGTCTGAGTGGCTGCTCATGGGTGGACGGTCCTCAGCTGTGCTGAAGGAGCCTGTGGGGCGCAATGAGGTGTCCTGGCTTGTTGGCTTTTGCTTTTTGTTTATTTCTTCGTTCTTTTATTTTTCAACTTGATAGAAGCTAGAATTATCTGATAGGAAACCTTCAATTCAGAAATGTCAGGGCTGGAGAGACAGGTCAGTAATTAAGAACACTAACTTGCTTGTTTAGAGGACCCAGGTTCAATTCCCAGCACCCACATGGCAGCTCACAACAGTCTGTAACTTCAGTTCTAGGTCATGCACATGAAAAATAAGGAGGGAGGGGAGGGAGGGAGGGGGGGAAAGGTTCCATCATAATGCCTATAGACAAGTTGGTGGGGATTTTCTTGATTGCTAATTGATAAGAAAGGGCATCCTCCTGGGGTAGTACCAAAACTGGGCGATAGCCCTGAATGCTATTAGGAAGCAGGTTGAGCAAACCACGAGGAGCAAGCCAGTGAGCAGCATCCCCCACAGCCTCTGCATCAGCTCCTCCTCCAGGTTCCTGCCTTGAGTTCCTGCCCTGATTTCCCTCAGTGATGGAGTGTGCCCTGCCTGAGAAGAATAAGCAGAAATACACCCTTTATCACTGCAATAGAAACCTTGACTAAGATTACCTGGGGTTTGCATCGTTTCAGTCCCTGCACTTAGCTGCAGAGGCAGCCGGGAAGCAGCTGCTGTAGTGGTGTGAAGTGGTGTGAGTCAGTGGTGTGAAGTGCTGTGAGTCGGCTAGCTAATAAGGGAAGCAGGTGCCCTCGGGAGCAAGTGCTCCACTTCATAGAGGAAGCTGCCCGCCCTCTAGAAGGCAGCTCACTGTAGTTTCATTTTTTCTTTTTCAGCTGAAACACTTTGGAGGAACTTACAATGAGCTAGTGAACATTACTAAGATACTCTGACTCATATTGTGTTAGGCTGGTTAGAGTAAAGTCGGCTCATACTGAATTACACATCTCTAGAACACGTGTCTCCCCCCTCCCAGCCCCCACAGCTTATTTTCCTTTTGACCTATGACCTCAAAATGAGCATGCTCAAAAATGTACCCCTTGCATGCTCTTTTGAGTTACTCTGAATGCCCCCTCTAAGCTTCTCCTCTTTAAGGAGAGCAGCCTTTGGGAGAACGGTCCCACTGCTGTCCTTACTGGCTGTAGGTGATAAATCTCTCTCTAGATGAAAAGGAAATCTTTCCTTTTCTGTCTGTGCATTTGCTGTTTGTAATCACTGAGATGGACCCCATACATAGCGGACACATTGTAGTGCAGTTGCTACTGTTTGCCACTCCACAGATGGGGAAACTGAGGCCTGGAGGTCAGCAGACAAGGATTAGATCCCACGAGGACTCTGATGTTTCTGAAATGTGGAACTTGTCTGTGTCACTGTTATCCCTGTTAGTCCTCTCTGTCCTGTAGCTAGGTGAGAACCAGCCAGTCAATCAGTGGTTATGGTGAGGTGTCCCTTCTCCGTGGGTCATGTGGGTCACTCAGCCTTAACTACGAGCATCATAGGAAAACAGAAGTGAACTGTTTCTCCCCTTGGTCAGCCAGTGTTACAGTGCTTAGAGTTTTATGATGAATGTCATGTTCAGTTAAGGAATGATCTGGAAACCACACCAGGGAGCCCTGTGTCAAAGATGTCAACCCCTAGCCCTCCATATTAGGACCCCAGTCTAAGCATGGGCTTCAATTTTCTCAGTTAGCTCCCAGACAATGCCTAATATATTTTAGTATCTTCACTCTGTTTCCAGTTAAAAGAACTGATAGCCTGATAGAATCTCACGTAATGAGGGTAAAGTCAGCGTTGCAAGACAACACACACACACACACACACACACACACACACACACTCAGCAGAGCTTAAGGTCAGAACACAGCAATGGCCTTCACCTTGAGAGAGAGCCCCCTGCTCTCCAGGAACCTTGCCTCTCCCATATGGTACCACAGGCAAAGGTGAGCTTATTGCTCACTGACCATCACAGCAACCAGAGAGCAACTGCTTTCCTTTTGTCTGCTCCCACCTCCGCCTCTGGTACTTACACCGCAGGCTTTACCCAGCACCTTTTATTTTTAGAGCTTCAAAATGTTCAGAACAAGACATTTTTTTCTTATTGTCATGTGTTCATGACTGGGGAAATGGAAATCACAGACTATTACGAGCTTAAAGACTCCAGCGATTATGCAACAAAGAGAGCATGATAAAAGTACGGAAGGAGAGGCTCCTCCGAGCTCCGGCCTTGGGGGAGGGAGCTGGCTGCCAACAGGAACGAACCCAGCTGTACCTCAGCTTCCAAAGCCGCTGACCAGGCTCTTGTCCGCCTCGGACTTGCCGAGCAGCTGGTTCTTCCTAGCAAGGGCCTGAGTGACAGGCAGGGAGACACGGACTGTCCAGACACAAGGCTTGTCCATGTTAGCTGCTTTAACAGTGCTTTTCAAAGCATTTCAAGTAAGAAGCGCAGTTTGTCACTTTCTCTGTCATTATTTTTTCTACCAGAGCCATATTAATATGGATGTGGCTAGCAGGCTCCAAGCTTTGAATTGCACTCATTAAATCACAGCTGGCTGGGAATACGCGGCAGTCCTGCGCCTTTTTTTCTTAAGCCTGTTTTATAATGAAATTAAAATGGACTCCTCCTGACACCCCTTCCCTGGAAGCAAGCAGCTTAGCCCTCTGGGGGAGTGGCTTCTGAAGATGCTCTAGTCTCAAAAGAAATGCATATGCGATTTGAGTAATTAAAACATTTAATTTGGTGATTAACTTCACAGAAAGAAACTGCTGGAATTGTCTTGGTAGGGGAATGTTCCTTCCACTGTTACAGCTGGGGGCTATTCGTCCCCATACTCCAGTCCCTCTTCCCTTTCTGAGAACAGCCCACCTGCTTGGGATGATGTCCTGGGGTCACTCACCACATCCGGGTTTTCTGAGAGGAAGTATACCTAACCAGATAGCCCCATCCTTATTATTTTCCTCTGCTGACATGCATAGTTGGTTTCTGAGACACCGTATCTATTTTTTACCAAGAGGTAAGGAAAAGGCTGATTCATTGTACCTCCGAGGGAATCCCTTTCCGGAGGATAACACCCAGAAGGAGGACAGACATTTCATAGAACGGTTTTTGCACTTAAATAAAACTAGTGCCCGAAGGTAAATTCACTTAGGGAGCTTGTTAGAGAAGAGATTCCTAGACCCCACCCACCCTGCACCAGTTTAGCTGCAAGGGCTTGGGGGCGGGGGCGGGGCAGGTACTCCGAACTCTGGCTACTTAACAAGCTCCCTTAGCGATTCATTTGTTCCCCGTAGTTCTGGGGCCACAGAGGTGGGAGGCGTCTACAAATCAGCACAGTTAAGGTGTCATCCTGAGTCACTTAGGGAATGGCGGCGCTTCACCTTTGATTAGGGGCAGCCGAGCTTATCGACCTGGAGGACTGTGCTTTGTTTGGAAATGACAAAGTAGAAAATGAGGTGCAATTACGCTTTTCACAAGGCAGCTAATCAGCTCATCCCCCTCCAGTACCTCAGAGCCAGCCTTCCTGTCCCTGGGTAGTTAGGAAAGTCTGTAAGGCTCCATATTGTGTGGGCTGGAGGGAGACGAGCAAAAGCCCCATTTTGCAGTCAGCCCCAGAATAGAGCAGACCACCGAATCTCTGAGCCTCGCCCCCTGCTGTGTTCAGACTCTTGGAAACTGCAGAGAAAGAACCTGGCGTGTTTGCTGGTGGTTCTTTTTTTATCCCTCCCCCCAACCCCTTCGGTAGATTCCAAATGCCAGCTCAATGGAGACCTGGGCTGGGCTCATCAGTGCCTCCCGGGAGCCAATTAAAACTACGGATACCTGCACTATCTAATATCGTTAAGTGGCTTGGCCGCTGCGCCCTGAAATCTCGTGCCGATCTCGGCACACGGGAACTGCCGTGAGTAGAGAGTACTCCTTGTTTGATCATGATGTTACTAAAAATAATTTCACAGAGAAATGATGTGGAGTAAAAGAAGGAGATTTACATGTCAGTAGGAGTGACCTGCCCCCGGTGACGTCAACCAGCTGTACCCGTAGGATATCCTTACGAACGAACGAACGAACGAACGAGAGCTCAAAGATGCTCCTTAAGGAGAGC
>NW_021604565.1:15094811-15098770 GCF_004785775.1 Grammomys surdaster
ACGGGAAGGGGATGATCCTAATTTCCAAGGCTGCTATGTAAATATTTGAGGGGAGGGCGGCTGGAGTCTCACCTGCGCAGAAGATGTAATCCGGGTTGGCCTCGAACTCATGATGGTCCCTGTACTTCTAAATTACCGATGTACACCACCAAATCCAGCTACGTCAGAAAAGATTTTAAAGAAGATTTCTTTTTTATTTTCCTGAGCAGAGAGAACATAGATCTATTAAGGACAAGTGAGAAAGCTCTAGAGAGTAGGACAGGTGCCTACCCTTGAGAGGTTTTTGTTTGTTTGTTTGGTTGGTTGGTTAAGTGAATACTCAGGTGTGGGATCAGAGAGTAAAAGAAACAGCCCAGGTTTATACCGGTTTGGGTTTCTTTGGGATGGACACTCTATGTGGTAGATTTCCTCTCTCCTTCTCCCTTTCTTCTTCCCCCACCTCCTGTTCCCTTTCTTTTTCTTTCTTCCTTCCTTCTTCCTCCCTTTCTTTCCTTCTTTCTTTCTTTCTTTCTTTCTTTCTTTCTTTCTTTCTTTCTTTCTTTCTTCTCTGTCTTCTTCCTTTGTGTGAGTGTTGAGGCCTCCAGCTCCCTAGACAGTCCCCACCAGCCCCACCTTGGCAGGTTCACCACCACAGTCTGAGGTGGCATTGCTTGACTCTGACAGCTGTGTCTCTGCTCCCTCACTACTCTGGATAGTTCCGTACTCCAAGAAGATCTTTCTGCTGTTAGCTACCCGGCTACCCGTGCTGCAGCATCTGTATGACACTGCGGCAGACTCCGGAAGGCCAGAGTGCTCCCACACTGTGCTGAGGGAGTACCTTCTCTCTAGGTTTGCTGAGAGGAGAGCTCCGTCCGGGAGACACTGTTGTCATGACCAACTCCTTAGCAAGCAGGGTGTACAGAGGAACAGGAACTAAGCTTGTGGTGGTGAGGGTGGACATGATGACACATGTGTGTGAGCCCTGCACCTGCGCTGCTGAGGGAAGAGGGTTGCTTCCAAGTTCCAAGGCAGCCCAGGCTCTGGAGTGAGTGCAGCCTGAGGAGAGCCACATAGAAGGCCTGGATGAAACACAACGAAAGCTTTGGAAATGGGGCAAAGGTGTTTGTGGATTATGCTCACGGTCACTCAGTGAGGATGGAGTTCAGAGAGAAGGAAATGGAGATGCTGTTCCCGAGGAACCAGGATGCTCAGAAACAAATTTCAAGTACCTTTATAACTTCTCTGGGATGTGAAACCCCTGATAGATATAAAATTAACACATATTTTCTAAGTAGATTACAATGTGATAGGTAAATAATAGGAAGGAAAGGAAAGGTTGCTGGGAAATAGCTCATTTGCATGAGTGAAGAAACGGGAGGGGAGATATGACCCGAAAAAAGTAGATTCCCCCGTGTGGTGGGAAACACCTTTCTTCCTCTTAGTGGACCTAGTGGGGAGCGCTTTGCCTGTGAAAAAAAAGTCAGACATTTGTACTTTTGTTTCCTACATTTTATTTATACGTCTCATAGATTTAGGACTGAAAAATAAGGACGTTAGAACCCATGAACTACTGCTATATTTTCAAGTCATTTGGGTGCATGTGCACATGCACACACATGTCTGTATATGTGTGTCTTGTCTGTGCGTGTGTCTGTATGTATCTGTGTATGTATGTTTGTGTGTCTGTGTGTCTCTGTGTGTATATGTCTGTGTGTGTATGTCTGTGGGTGTGTAGAGGATGGGGAGGGCAAACTAGGAAAATGCTATTTTATTATGAAAAATACTACCATGCAATGTGCTACTAAAAATTATTTGCTGCTGGCATTGACAGAGGAGCAGGGTGGTTTGGAGCCAGCTTGCTTTCAATGGCAAAAGCCTATGGTAGGTTCTCCACTGGGTGCTGGGTGAGATCAGAGCAGGTGCTTGATGCTGGCCCTCAGGGAAGTGGTGACACCACAGGAATTGACAATTCCAACTGATCAAACTCTGGTTCTAGAGAGCTAGTTGTTAACAGTCTCTTATCCCATAACCACGGCAAATCTTCTTGCCGATCAATGGATCATGACCAACCATAAGCATCCATCTACTTGGCCACCACAGTGAAAACAGTGAACTGGGTGGCTGAAGCAATGGGAATCCATTTCTGACAGTTCTGCACGCTTGAAGTTCATCACGGAGGTGTCAGCAAGTCTCCTTTCTCCTGAGCCTCTCTCTCTGGCTTACATGGCCACCTCACTGCAGCAGGTGGCCCTTTCTCTGCACACATGTATCCTTGTGAGCTTTCCTCTTCTTAAATGATACCAGTCATATTGGATCAGTGACTTAAACCATATGACCTTGTTATCAAACTTGGGGCATAACCTGTGCCCCCAAGTCAGGTCCAGCCACCTCTGTAAGTCAATTAAAAGAGTCAAATTAAAAGTGGAAAGAAAAAAAAAAGAATACATTTATTCTTCGATGTGGCCATGTTGGGAACAGGGGCAAACAGACCCAGCTCACACCTCAAGTCAGTCCTGTGACAGGTCCCTGAAGTGAGATTAAAGTTTAATCAGAGGCCAAGGATGTGGGCAGCCCCAGTCATAGTGTGGCCTTGCCCACCACTGGCCCACCATTGTCTGAGTTCAGCTCCTCATGAAAGGTAGTCAGAAAACTTGCTGGCACTGTGTGAAATCTCTTTCCAGGAGACATGTTCCCTCTCTGGCCGATGTCTTTTGGTTTGCCCAGTATGAGATTCATATGGAAATTCCTATTTCTTTGGGGTCCATTGTTTCTGATAGTCAGACTGAGAGATACAAGGAAAGGTCTGTTTAGAATATCTTTATGTTTAAACTAGGTATAGTGGTGCATACCTTTAATCCCATCACTTGAGAGGCAGTGGCTATGAGTTCAAGGGCAGCCTCATCTACATAGTGAGTTCAAAGATAAGCAGGGCTACACAGAGGGACCCTGTCTCAAAAAAACAAACAAGAATACCTTCGTTTCTGCCAGACCTATTACAACCTCATTTAACATTAATTATGTTTTTTAAATAGCCCAAATCACTCTGGGGGTAGGGTTTCCATATTGGAATTTGGAGGAATGCAATCTGGACTATAGTGTCATGTGTTACAATTTCAAGGAGAGGTGTCCTTTACCGGTTCATACGTATACTTGGTCCCCAGCTGGTGGCACTGTTTTGGAAGGTGGGGGAACCCTGGAGGTAAGAGGCACCATTGGTGGAGGTAGGTCCTTAGGAATGGGCCTTTGAGGGTTATAGACTTCCTGTGTTTCTCAGCTGATTTCCTCTGCCTCTAGGTCACCACAATAAAAGAAACCACTCTGTAAGATTCCTCCACAGTGAAGAGACCACCCCGCCACATGATAAATCATATACCTCTTAAATCACAAGCACAAAAGCTTCCACTCTTTAATTCACTTCCATCCATTTCTTAGAGCATCAAGAACAGCAGTCCCCGTGTGGTAGGAGCTTGGGAACCTGCATTTTTATTTTCAAATGCATTGATATTTCAACTCCCAAGGAAGAGATATTTCAAGGAATTCCACGTCCCCCTAACACAGTGGAGAATGGAGAGGCTGATAATTCTGTGAATTAATGAAATCTTGGTTTACAGGGACTGTTAGCATCATGGCTGTCATCTCTCAGGGAGCCCTGAAGACATGTGGGGCTTCATCTCGCACAAGCTATAACTTTGTGAAGTACAATAGAAGATGGGGGGCCACAGCCACCTAAGTCATCCTAAGAGACAAAACCACGGGGAGACTGGGGCTTTGAAATATTCTCCTCAAGGATTTTCTCAGGACCTGCTGAGCCCCGTGATAATAGCAATGACCTTTTACAGCAATCAGGAGAGATCACAGGACCAGCACTCTCTTTTTCCTTTTTCTCTTCCTCTTCCTCCCCCTCTTGCTCTGCGTGTGCACTGTGATGTGCACGGCTCTGTGTACACATTGTGGTGTGCACAGGCTTTGTGTGTACATTG
>NW_021604565.1:15098780-15099133 GCF_004785775.1 Grammomys surdaster
TGTGGGCACTGTGGTGTGCACGGGCTCTGTGTGGGCACTGTGGTGTGTGTGGCTCTGTGTGGGCACTGTGGTATGCATGGCTTTGTGTGACCACTGTGGTGTGCATGGGCTCTGTGTGACCATTGTGGTGTGCATGGGCTCTGTGTGGGCACTGTGGTGTGCATGACTCTGTGTGAGCACTGTGGTGTGCACGGGCTCTGTGTGGGCACTGTGGTATGCACGGGCTCTGTGTGAGCACTGTGGTATGCATGGCTCTGTGTGGGCACTGTGGTATGCATGGCTCTGTGTGGGCACTGTGGTGTGTGTGGCTCTGTGTGGGCACTGTGGTGTGCATGGCTCTGTGTGGGCACTGT
>NW_021604565.1:15099143-15124577 GCF_004785775.1 Grammomys surdaster
TGTGGTGTGCATGGCTCTGTGTGGGCACTGTGGTGTGCACAGGCTCTTTCTGGGCACTGGTGTGCACAGGTGGAGCATATGTGAGCGGCCCGCATTGGCTCTGTGCATCATGCCTGTCATACATCTGCATAGCCTTCCATTCCTGTTTCTTCAGTTACAGTCACACAGAGTGGTAGTGTAGGGAACAGGCAACCCTGGCTGTGGCCACAGGACGGGAGAATGGCCTCCTCAGCTGGCTTGTGAAGGACTCTGGAGGCCTCCACAGGATGTGCTTTCCCAGGAGAGGCCTGGAGAAGGCGTCTCAGAGTATGGCAAGTGCACTGATTAGCATCTGTCACCTTGAGACAGATTAGAGTCACCTGTGAAGAAGCCTCAATTGAGGAGCTGCCTGCCTCGGTTGACTGTGGGCATGTCTTTAGGGGCTTTTGTTTTGATTGATGGTTAATGCAGGGGTGCCTGGTCCACTGTGGATGGCACTGCCCTCCTCCCAGCAGGACCTGGGTCATAAAGAGAGGGAGCCGAGCAGGCCATGGAGGACACAGTAAGCAGTGCTCCTCCGTGGTTCCTGCCTCTGCTCTGACTTCTCTCAGTGATGGACTGTGACTGGAATGTCTGAGGCAAGCTGCTTCTGGTCACAACAACACAGACCAAGCTGGGACAGCAGGAGTGGGGTAATTCCAAGTGAGAGATCCGGCAGCTGCTGAGAGCACGGGCAGGGGGTGGTGATGGTGGTGGTGATGGTGGTGGTGGTGATGGTGGTGATGGTGGTGATGGTGGTGGTAGTGATGGTGGTGATGGTGGTGATGGTGGTGGTGATGTTGGTGATGATGGTGATGATGATGGTGGTGGTGATGGTGGTGGTGGTGATGTTGGTGATGATGGTGATGATGATGGTGGTGGTGATGGTGGTGGTGGTGGTGGTGGTGGTGGTGGTGGTAGTGATGGTGGTGGTGATGGTGGTGGTGGTGATGGTGGTGATGATGGTGATGGTGGTGGTGGTGGTAGTGATGGTGATGGTGGTGGTGGTGGTGATGGTGATGGTGGTGGTGATGGTGGTGATGGTGGTGATGGTTTGTGGGCAGGAGGAGGCACACAGGAAGCCACTCAGTCACATCCTCACAGACACTCCCAGGCTCTGCCTCACTGACACCCATCTGCCCCAGCAGCACCGCCTCTGGCTGTCCTCTCCCTCTCATTTTGCCATCGGCACTATGGATGATCCAGGGACCTGTAGCACAAGCACAGTCCCTATGGTAACTGGGCCATGTAGACAAACCATTAACACCATGACAGGGACCCTGGGGCATAGGTATAGGTCCACTCGGAAACATCTTTCAGGCGTATTGAAGAGGCTGTCCCCAGAGAGGTGGCATTTCAACGGAGACAGAGCAAGAGTAGAAATAGCTAAATTGAGATCACTGACCACAAGGCCAAGAAAGCGCTGAGGTGAGGGAGCTGGGTGCACACAGGCTCTCCTCCCCCCTCCTCCCACTAGAATCTGGAGTTCTGGGCTGGAGGGGAGGTGGGTGATCATAGGAAGAGCTTTTGACCTGAGAGAAGTGCTGGCCTTGTTCTGAGGCCAGCACCTTCTATCAGAAACAGGTCTCTAATATTTTATCAAGGGAGGAAGAAGCTGGAGATTGGCAGAATTCCCAAACCTAAGATAGGGGAGGCGAAGCAGTTCCCGGAGGTGACAGAAACTGAGTGACCTCGGGTGGGTGCCAGGATGAAGACAACTGAAGGCTAGCCATTGAAGAGGCTGGGAACCCACACAGACATCAGCCTGGTGATTGGCAGGAGTCAGCAGGGAGGCAGAATCACTGAAAGACTGCATCCTAGACCTGGCTCCTCCCACCTGATGTCATCTTATGGGTGGCTTCTCCATCTGGGACCTATGGCTTTTGATGGTGCAGGAAGTACGGCTTTGAGAAACTTCAGGAAAACAGCACTCCAGTTTTCTTTATGTAAAAGATAGACATTGGTTTGCAAAATTAGGAGCAAATGAGATTCTAAGAGAAGCAAGAGCAAGACTCTTGTAAAGCCTTGGGCCTCTGACACATTCATAGGGACCTCTGAGGGGACTGAGGGGACGTAAGAAGTCACATTCTTTACATAAGGGTGGAGAGCTCCGGTGTTCTGCTGGGGGGTCCCCAGTGTTCTTGTCTCCAGATGCAAGTGTCTCACAAGGGTCCCCGCTGCTCTCCTCTGAGAGCCCCCTTTCCCCAATACATCTCCCTAGCTGATTTTGATGATGCCCTTGGTCCTCTGGCCTAGAGAAGGGCCCTAGGGGCTTTCGCCAGCCTTATACCCACCTGCCTCGGGTCAAGGCTAGGCCAAGTTCCAGCTTCCTGCCTCTTGCTTTTGAATCGATCTGTATCTTGGTGTCTCACTCAGGGGTGTCTTGAAGTAAGTACCACTGACCGAGGGTCAGGGGTCTTACACTTGGGTGCTCGTCTGGGATTCGAGGAGACACCGCCCCCCTCCCCACTCCCCAAGTGACCACCAACTAGACTGATCAGAGGGAAAAAGATGGAGTTCAGCAACAGGCGCCTACTGGTAGGTGTTTGTGTTTGTCTCTCTGTCTTTTGCTTTCACTTTTGGCTCATGAGTACAATGTCTGTTGGAAAGCCTCTGGTGTGGTCAATTGCGGTGGTAAGATGTGCCTTGATGCAGTGACCGTGGGGAGTCTGGAGGGCACTTCAGGACCCCCAGAGGGAATCAGGAGGACTCTGCTCCTTTTGGAAACGCAAGACACAGTATCAGCAGGAGCTGATCAAATCTTGCTGTAACCTGGTTTCTGTGTGTTGATTGTCTTTCTCTGTGTTCTTGGACTTGAACTGATGTCATTTTTAGACACAGGACAGACTGAATCTACCCCGTTAAACATCCTAGTTAGCCACTGGAGGGAAGTTAGGGAAAGAGGAGAAAACTTGTCAGCAATAGTAAAGAAGGGCAAGTTAGTTACTCTCTGCTTCTCCAAATGGCCCACCTTTGGATTAGGGTGGCCACCCATAGGGACCATTGACTTTCAGGTGATCAAAGCAGCAGAGGAAAGAGTCTTTAGGCCAGGATCCTTCGGGCACTCAGACCAAGTGCCCTATATAGTTACCTGGAAGAATCTAGTGGAGGACCCCCCACCCCTCAGAGAAAAAACTCTTTCTTTCCCCAAGACTCATCTTTCAGGTTCTGGCTGCCAGGAAAAAAGAAGCATGGGAGGAGGGATCCGGACCCTTCAACAGTGGACCTGGAGACCCTCCTCCTCCATATCCCCCTACCATTGCCCCCATGGCCCTGCCAGTGCCAGCACCAGCCCCAGGATCTGCAGCCCATATAGGACCAGGGCCATTGTACTATACTCCCCTCCCCTTTACTGGAGGGAGGAGCAGAAGGAGACCCAACTTCCCAGTCCCTCCATGGGGACCCAAAGTCTGAGAACCACCTCCCCTGATATCAAGGTGGCTCGCCCACTGAGGGAATATGGGCCTCTAGATAAAGGCAATCAGGCTAGACAATTTTGGCCCTTCTCTTCGGCCAACTTGTACATCTGGAAAGCCCCCTTTCAGATAACCCCAAGGGATTGATTAATCTTTTTGAGACTGTTTTATTTATTCATCAGCCCACCTGGGATGATATCCAACACCTCATGAGAGTGCTCTTCACAACTGAAAAGCAAGAGAGGATAATGGAAGAAACCAGAAAGAATGTCCTCTCAGACACGGGTGGGGCACCATCGATTGACCAGGCTGTTGTCGACAGCGGGTTTCCCTTGACCAGATCTGATTGGGACTTTAATTCAGCCAAAGGTAAGAAGTACCTTAAGGTCTCCTCCAGGCTCTGTTGGCAGGTCTCAGGCAGCTGCCCAGTGGCTCACCAATTTGACCAAGGTTTGTGAGGTTCAGCAGGGACCAGTTGAGTCACCTGCAGCCTTTCTAGAATGGCTTACGTAGGCATTCCGCCATACATCCTATGACCCCAGCAGCGAGGAGCACAAAGCCACTGTGACAATGGCTTTTATAGACCAGGCTAGTAGAGATATCAGGAAAAAGCTTCAGAGGCTAGAGGGACAACAGGATAAGTTGTTGAGGGATTTGGTGAAGGTTGCTGAGAAAGTCTACCATAACAGGGAAAGGAATTTACAGAGACTCTTGGCCCCTGGAAAGCAGAGAACAGAGACTCCAACCAAAGAGAGACAGAAAACCTCTTGAAAAGGACCAGTGCACACATTGCAAGGAGAGGTTATGCTGGGCCCTGAGAGCGCCCCAACAAACAGAACCCAGGGACAGGGGATCCCAGGCCTTGGGGAAAGTGCTCTGAAATGCCAAAGGTGTTAGCAATGGAAAAAGACAGCAACTAGGGAGGATGGAGTTTGGACTTCCTCCCTGAGCCCAGGGTAACCTTGAAAGTGGAGGGGGAACCCAACCATTTCCAACGTAGCAGGGTGACAATTTTTTCCCTTATTCCATGCAGCTTAGTCTTGGCTAGTGTCCCAGGCCCTAGCCACTCAAAGGCAGAGCCTTCCTTCCCTCACTCTCCTCCCAACCACCTCCCCTCATGGGAGGCCAGTGCTCTCTGTCTCCCTCCTACTGAGACTACCTTAGCTCTGCTCATAGGCCCCTGGAGACTACCCATGTGATATTTTTTGCGTGCCATGAACTTCTTCTTGTTCTTCGATGTCTCTTAACTAAGCTCTTAATTTATGTAGGTGATCTGTAAGAAATGCTGCCCAATGCAGAGTATGGAAGGTCCTATCATAGGAGCACAAACTCAAAACCAAACTAGACTCATTTAGACAGTAATTCACTTCTTTTGAGGTTAACTCCGCTGCTATTATTGTAATGTTAAATTCTGTACTGGTAGGTCTCATTGCTTACCAGTGAATTCAGTTACCAGCTTTTGTTGTGCAAACTTTGTTTCTTAATTTAAAACTAAATAAAAATGGTTAAATAAAAATGGTTACAGCCATTTACTGGAGAGATTAGAGGTAGGCAGGTTTTGCGTTACCTGGTTGGGGTTGCAGAGGGAGGAGAGAGAAGAAAGCTACCATGAGAGGAGATGGACCATGGTACATGGCCAGGAGAAACATCGAGTATTTGGGGGTACACCACTGGGGAAATAGGCAGGCCAGCAGTTAGAAAAGTAGATTAGGAGTCACCCCCTAGTTATTGTCAAAGCCAAATAAAATAACCACAGTCTGAGGCTCATTCATTGTAAACTAGGTGGTGATAAGTTTAGATTGGTTTAACTACATACTGTCAACTCTATATGCATGCACACTGCTTTGGAAGGCTGCTCAACAGAGTCCAGCGAAGCTGAAGGTACACACCCAATGACTACGTGACTCCAGGCCACAAAAATGCTGTGATTATCCACCAAGATATGTACCAGAATGACTCTGATAGCCTTGGTCCTCACGATATTCTCAAGTGGGAAACGTCCCCTATGTCCACCTGTGTAAATACCGTCAGTACAGTGGACTTTACACAGCAAGATGAAAGAGTAAGGTTCTACGACACAGATGGATCTCAGAATCCTGCTGCTGAGTAAGGGATCAAGACAGCAACAGAGATTTCTATATGTCGGCATTTGTACAAAGCTGAGAACCTGTCTGAGGCTCTAGAAGCAGGTCATTGGACCCTTGTGGAGAGGCCAAGACATTTGTGGGTAAAAGGGCTTTTAGTGCCTTTTGCTATGAATGACAAGTCACCAGGCTAAACATTTATAATGTTTTTCTCTTTTCTGCAGGTATACTATTCCTCAATAAAATTTAGATTAAAACAAAGCAAAGCAAAATGCAATCCTACCATGGGGCATCTTTTAGGATTGAGAATAAAAATCAAGCTCCGAGTCTGGATGGCCTTCTATCCAAGCTTCACCTCCTTCCTAGAACCTCCTCAGCTATAACCACTAGTCCAGTCCACAGTGGGTCAGACTCAGATCAGTCACAAAGCGGTCACCGCTTGGCTGGTGGCAGGACCCTGCTACCACATGGTTTTCATTGCTATGTGATGACTGATGTCTACTCATAGAACAAGTCACGTGTCCTGCTGTTGAACTACACCCCCAGACTCTTGCAGTTTTGTTTGTTTGTTTGTTTTTGAGTCAGAGTCACAAGTAGGTCAAGTTGACCTTGAACTCACTGTGTAGCAGAGGAGGGCCTTGAACTCCAGAGTTTCCTCTCAAATGTTGTGATTACAGTCATATGTTGTCATGCCATTTATGCGACGCTAAAGATCAAACCCAGAACTTTGGGCATGGTAGATAAACACTCCACCAACTGAGCCACATCCCCAGCCATAGCATACACACTGAGCCTCCTACCCTCCAGAATCATGTGGATTCTGGGACTAGAACCTAGGTCCTCTGGAAGAGTAGTGGCCAGTGTTCCTAACCCCTAAGCCTCTGCTCCAGCCTTCACCCCTTTTGAAACAGGGTCCAGATCCTCAAACTTGGTGACTGTTTGAGGATGACTTTGAGCTTCTGGTCCTCCTATCTCCACATGCTGAGTGTTGTAGTTACACAGATGCATACTCCCACACAAGTTGACTTATGCAGTGCTCGGGCTTGAACCTGGGACTTTATGCTGGGTAAGCACTGTACCTACTGAGTCACATCCCCAGCCCCTGTTACCATGTCTACTTCCTTTTCTTTTCAGATTCATACTTTTGCTATCAACCTTTGAGGCATTTGCTAAACCAGTGAAGGGATGGAGTCATCCATGAGTGGACTGCTCAAACAGAAGGGTCCTCATCTTGGACTTTAGGGGTTGCCCACCCAAAGAACTTGATCCCCACACACAGCAGTCTCAGTAGCTGGGAGGTGGTCCCTCCCTGTAGCCTCACCCCTCCTCCCCCACTCCATGCCAAATTCCTACAGGGGAGAACCCTGTAGACCCAGCTGTGGTTGGAGTCTTACCTGGGCGCAGGAACTTAGGCTCCTAGTTGGGGGTGGGGGGCAGGTCATGTCTTAGAAGGGGTTCTGGGAGAGTTCTTCCTAGGGTTCAGTTCTCAGAGAATGGGATCAGTGAGCAGAATTCCCAAAAGTTCTAAAACCAAGATGTGAGGCTTATTTCCATGTTCCTGGAATGGTATATGTCTTAGTTAGTGTTACTTACTGCTGTGAACAGACACCATGACCAAGGCAACTCTTATAAGGACAACATTTAATTGGTGCTGGCTTCTACCTTCAGAGGTTCAGTCCATTATCATCAAGGAGGAAGCATGACAGCTCCCAGAAGGCATAGTGCAGAAGGAGCTGTGAGCACAACATCCTGTTCCAAAGGCAAATAGGAGAAGACTGGCTTCCAGTCAGCTAGAACGAGGTTATGAAAGCCCACAGCCCACAGTGACACACCTACTCCAACAAGGCCACACCTCCTAACAGTGCCACTCCCTGGGCCAAGCATATACAAACCATCCCAGTATGGCTATTGTGGCACTGGGAGTTTCCAGAGCCTTGAACTAAAGCAGCCATCTTTGACATAAAGTGGCCATGACATCAGGGGTCTGAGAGGTCCTTCCTTTGTAAAGCTCACATCTGAGCACGGCTGGACCTTCTTCTCCATTTAAATAATGCATTGCAATGGATTGGAGGAAGGGGGGATATTTCAGCTGTTCTGTATTATGCCAGACACTAGGAGATTTGTGAGTCTGTGCCCTTGGGTGCTAATGGTTTTAGTTGTTTTTGTCTTGGCTGTCCTGGAACTTACCATATAGACCAGGCTAGCCTCAAACTCACAGAGATCCTCTTGCTTCTGCCTCCCCTGTGCTGCAATTAAAGGTGTTTGTTGACCTCATGTGCTACATAAAATAAAATAAAATAAAATAAAATAAAATAAAATAAAATAAAAATCCCATTAAAATGTCTTTTGTGCCCAAGTTGGGTGGCTTAGTCAGTAAATTGCCTGCACTGCAAGCATGACAACCTGCGTTTGGAACCCTAGCTAATGTAAAAACTGGGTGCAGTTGTGTATAGCCGTAACCCCAGTGCTGGGGCGGGAGGGAACCCTAGCACTCATGTAAAAACTGGGTGCAGTGGTGTACAGCCATAACCCCAGTGCTGGGGGAGGGGTGGGATCAGGAGTTCAGCTGTCCAGCCAAAGCAGCGACCCAGGGTTCCTGTGAGAGGTGTCAGCTCAAAAACCAAGATGGAGGGATTCCTGAGGGACAGCACCCAACCAATACATGTGCATACGCACACATGAACATACACACAGGCTACAGAGCTACTCAGCGTGGGACAGACCCCAGGTTCAACTCCCAGAATTGAAAAAAAAATGTAAAAAGATAAAAAATTGCCAGGTAGTGGCGGCGTACGCCTTTAATCCCAGCACTTGGGAGGCAGAGGCAGGTGGATTTCTGAGTTTGAGGCAAGCCAGATCTACAGAGTGAGTTCCAGGACAACCAGGGCTACACAGAGAAATCCTGTCTCGAAAAACCAAATAAATAAATAAATAAATAAATAAATAATAAAAAATTAAATTAAAATACAATTGGTACTAATATTTTAAGGGTCCATGAATCTCCAAAGAATGATACCCCAGACTCAAATAGTATGTAAACGCAAAAGGTGTTTTATTCTGCAGAAGTCCAGCATGCTGGGGTTTCCCACTACCAGAATAGACATACAACCAAGTGAGCTGCAGGCCTAAAGCACATTAGGGAATTCCAGGGTAGGTGCCCTCTATGTTAATCTGTTGGGTCCAACTTCTATGGATATTCCATTACCAGAGTGATGGGGCTGGAAACTTGCTGGGGAGGTCTGGAAAATGTTACTGAGGAAGTAGCTGAGGAAGTCTGGAAACTTCTACTGACCCACTGTCCTTGCTTCAGGTCGGGTGGCAGGGCAGCTTTGAGGCCTGGACTTGTCTGCAATTGCCCAGTTCCTGGAAACAGAGATTTAAGCCTTGTCTCCCGAACTGCTAATTTGAAGTCTGTCATGGAATCAGCCTAGCCTTTTCAACATGTTAATAGGGTTACTATTGTTAGAGCCTTTTCCTTTCTCACTCTCATCTCTATCTCTGTCTCTGTCTCTTTTTCTATCTCTCATCTTTAAGTGTGTGTGTGTGTGTGTGTGTGTGTGTGTGTGTGCATGAACAGTGAATGTAGCCATCCTAAGATGCCAGAGTGTCGGATCCTCTGGAGCTGCAGTTTCAGGTAGTCCCGAGTCCTTGGATGTGGGTGCTGGACTCAAACTCTACAAGAGCAGTGTGCCTGCTTAACTGCCAAGCCTCTCTCTAGCCCCTCTTTGTTCTGTTTTGAGACAGACTCCCTGTAATTCAGGCTCTGACTTCTGCATCCTCATCTTCTGGTCTCCAGAGTGCTGGGTTTACCGGTATGCACAACATACTGTTTTATTGTAAGTAGTCTTTAAACAAATATAAATTCCTGGCTTAATTTTATTTCCTTTTTGTTGTATTGGGGACTGAATCCAGGTCCTTGTGGATGAGAACACAAGCTTTAGTATACCTCCAGCTCTTGGTAGTAATTTCTATGGTGAGTACTGGAGTATTCAAAGGTTCTTCAGGACCCTTGTGGAGTATAACATGATACTAGGACTTAGCACTTCAGACAGACTTCTCATTCTCCAACTCCTTCCTTTTTTCTGTGTCCTCTTCATGCTCACTGCTCAAAGGGTCTGGGTATCCCTCCAGCTCCTGGCATCAGGAATCCTACTTTGTCCCATGGTTCAGGCTCCTTCAAGAGATGGAGGGAGAAAGTGGAAATCTGGGTATACTTAAATTGCTGGGGGCTCTTCCCGACTTGGCTTTCTGAGACAGAAAGAACATTAAACAGGACTTCAGGTGCTGCATCCCCATCTGGTGCAGAAGCAAGCCCTTCGGTTCCTTGGGTGAGCGTGAACACATGACTTTATGTTTGAATGATTCTACTGTGAAGTTCAGGGGCATCTTTGAGTTTCTTGTCCTCACCAAGAACAATCCAGGTTACTGCTAACTTTATTCCTCATGAATTCATGAACTTGAAAGAGAAGAGGGGATGAAGGGTAACTAGAGACGGTAGTGTCGTTAGAACTCAGCTCTCGCCACATTACAGTCAGACAGGAGAACAGCAAATCAGACTAATTAATCACACTAAAATCCCCATCTCTCTCTCTTTCTCTCTCTCTCTCTCTTGCTTGCTCACTCTCGCTCTCGCTCTCTTGCTCTTTTTTTTTTTTTCAAGTTCCAAAAGTCTTTATTAAATCAACTGCATGTTACGTGACAAAGTATTTCACTTTTTCAGAATGAGGTTTCTTGATGTAGACCAGGCTGGCCTTGAACTCAAAGATCTGACTGCCCCTCTGATTCCAAAGGCTGCAAAAACTTCTGCTTTCAGGGCAATCCTCTTGTGACTTTTCCAACAACTGTAGACCAATCATATAATGGCTGCTTCACTGGTTACATGGCCCACAGTTTAATAAGCAGAGCCTCACAGGCTGTCTTCTCAGATTCTTCCCAAGAACCTCAAGTGTAACCTGGCCCTTCTCAGGGTAGTCATGACTTCCGGTCTCCTTCCTTACCACAGTCTTCATCTAAAACAGCGGTTAAAAGGCGCGGTCCGTAGGCCGCTAAAGTATCACTGCGCATGCGGCCATTATGAACCGTGCTTCCACTGCCGAGATGAAGAAACCGGGTTCCTTCGCTGCGGGCTTCGGATCCCGCAGCCTCGGAGGCAGCATCTGGAGATGCAGGACGAGGGTGGTGTGCTGGGGGGGCTGGGAAGATGGGGGGCAAAATTTGGTAGAAGTACAAGCTGCCATTACAAGAACAGAAACGAAGAGCGGACGAAGCGAGAAAGGCGCTCTCTTGCTCTTTTAAGGCAGGAGCTGGGCTAGACTTACTAGGCAGCCAGAGATTATCCGGAATACTTGCCCTGCTAACTGATCCCACGTGCTGGAATTACAGGCATGCACCCCCAAACCTGGATTTGCTTCTTAACTCTTTACAAAGAGATGCCTCTGTCTGTTTGATGAATAAAATTTCCCTGACTCCTCAAGGTCTGAGTGGTCAGATCTTCCAAAAGCCAAGGGAAAGCTCACCCTGTGTGACTCTCCAGCTCTTAGACCCTGCCCAACAGGAGCTGCCTCCCAGCTACCAATGTGAGCTGCAGGAGCAAAACACCAGTTCCTTCCCTGCTCTCTCACCTTATCTAGCAGGAAGTCTGTTCAAGATTCCCATGGAACCCAACAAGCTGGCTTAGCAAGTAAAGGCACTTGGGGTGCAAGCCAGAGACTGGAGTTCAGTCTCAGAAACCGTGGTGGATGGAGAGAGCAGGACTCCTGGGAGCTTCCTCTGGCTTCCATCAGTCATAGCACACACATGTATACACATGTGCCCACACTCTGTCTCCTATTCCCTCCCTCCCCCCGCCATATACTTTTAAAGGGGTGGTGGTGGAGTGATGACTCAGCAGTTAAGGACACTTGCAGCTCCCAGCAGTCACATCGGGTGGCATAGAACAAACTGCTCTGTCGTGTAACTAATGGTTGCAGCTCCAGGAGACCTCATTCTGAGGATGCCCTTCCCTGGCTTCTGCAGGTACCTGCACACATGAGGCTTACATACATGCACACTTAGGCACACAGGCAGACATACAATATGTAAGCAAATAAATCTTTCTTTGATAAAGACCTCAGGGGGTATACACACATACACACACACACACACACACACACACACACACACATATATATATATATATACACACTCAGACAAACATAAAATACGTAAGCAAATAAATCTTTCTTTTATAAAGACCTCATGGGGCTGAAATATCAAAGGAAGATAAAGCACACGAGCTAGTGTGTTCATAAGAACACTGTCATTCTCACCAATTGAGGGGCATCTCAGCCCCCGAGCGCCCACGGACCTGCCTTGCGGGCTCACTCACCCCTTGCAGGCTCACTCGCCCCAGGATTTTCTGCCAATGGGAGGCTGATACGGATGAGAGCTTTTCCAGGGTTGAGGTACTGAGATTCCAGACCCATGGAAAAGTCTCTTGCCCTAGGGATGCTGTTCTTGGATAGTCTTCCTGGCATTCCTGATCATTTTCCCTTAACATGAGTCACCATCTTTGTTCCAGACCCATAGGCCTTCAGTGTGACAGTTATTCTTGATGCACCAAGATCTGGGCTGGGGGAACAGCAGGGCTCACATGAGATAATGTCCTCTGGGACAGCAGCTACCTTACCTCCAACCTAAGCCTGGAGTGGTCTCAGTGAGTAGGCCAAAGGGAGCAGGCTGTCACTCCAGTTAGGGCCTGCTTTTGGTTGTTGTTGTTTGTTTCTTAGAGCTTTTTATTTTTCTGGTCCTGGGGATAGAACTCAATCAGGGCCTCCTTCACGCTAAAGCCAAGTACTCTATGAACATGCTGTGACCCAGCTCTTTCTCTTTTTCAGTTGCCTTTGGACTTGGCCATCATACTCAGTAGCCACAATCACAGGCCTAAACCACTGAGCACTAGGCCTGTCTTGGTCTTGTTGTTGTTTTGTTTTTGTTGGTTTTCAAGCTTCTATGTAGCCCAGGCTGGCCTCAGACTTGAGATCCTTCTACAGTTGCCTGTTAAGAGCTCCAATCCCAGCACATGTCATCATTCATGCCCGGCGCCTCAGTTGGCCTCTGTAAATAGAAGAATCAGAGGGTTTTGAAGCAGACCTTATGGCACATACCGTCTTTACAGCATGGGGGACTTAGCTGAAGCAGAGGTCAAGGTCAGCCTGGGCAACATTATATAGTAAGTTCTTGACCAGCCTGAGCTACATAGTGAAACCCTGTCTAAAGAACAAAAGCAGGAAAAAGAAGAGGAAGAAAAAGACAAGGTTATTGGAAATAGCTGAGGAGCTGACAGACCCGAAGAGCAGCTGAGGACCAATTTGGGAACATGAGCTATTTTCAGACCCTAAACGTGAAGTTCAGGATGTAGTCGGTTGGGTAGCTTAGGTGCCCATCTTTGGCTAGACAACTTCATTGATTGTACTTAAGGGTGGGAGTGGGAGAGAGTTTTTCACCAAAAAGGAGGTTTCCTGGGTGATGGACAGGCCAAAGATGTGTCTTACTAGACTTCCCAGTGGCCTGCCCAGAGGGATGTAGTTATCTGGTTGTGTGTGACATTCTGTAACCTCCTCGGTCACTCTCCCTGTAATGAGGCAGTGTCTGTCTCTGAACCTGGAACTCATCCATTTGGTAAATCTAGCTAGCTAGCTTCTCAGGGAGTCATCTGACTCTACCTTCCAAACAGCAGGATAACAGGTGTGTCGTCATCCCGTCATCCTCAGCATCTCTGTCATCCTCACCATCCCCATCATCCTCGTCATCCCTGTCATCTTCGCTGGCTTTTATGTGTATGCTAAGGTTCCCAGCCTTGGTCCTCAAGCTTTGACAGAAGTGCCTGATCCGAGAGCCATCTCCATAGTCTTTTACCTGGATTTTTCAGATGGGGCCAGAGGTGAGCCTTGAGTAGGTAAAGGATGCTGGTTATGAGATATCAGGAGTATTTCAGGACTGGTGAGATGGCTCAGTGGGTAAAGGCGCTCACCATGTAAGCCTAGTGACATGAGTTCAATTCCCGGAATACATGTAAAGGTGGAAAGAGAGAGCTGACTTCACAAAGTTGTCTTCTGACCTCTCCACATGTGTAACATGTAACCACACACATACATATTATATCATGTACACACACATAAATAATAATAATAATAATAACAGACTAAATGTACTTTGTTTGTTTGGGATTGACCCCAGGACCTTTCATGATACTACTGCTGGGGTATACACCTAGCCCTAGAAAAGAGATTTTTTTTTTTTTTTTGGTTTTTCAAGACAGGGTTTCTCTGTGTAGCCCTGGCTGTCCTGGAACTCACTCTGTAGACCAGACTGGCCTCGAACTCAGAAATCCGCCTGCCTCTGCCTCCCAAGTGCTGGGATTAAAGGCGTGTGCCACTACTGCCTGGTGAAAAGAGAAATTTAAAAGCCATCTATATCCTACTTCTCAGAGATAACCACAGTCATTCTTAAAGGTCATTCTCTCCTTCAATGGATTCTTTTCAACAGAATTAAAGCCATGCCAAGGGCATAGTTTTGGGTTTAATGTTTACACACTGTGTGTTGATCCCATAGGTATCCTCTAGATGGATACTTTGTAACACACTGGCTTAGTGAATGGACTTGTCCTGTACCTGATGGAGGAAGCAGAGGAGTCTGCCTTAGGCACACATTACCACTAACACTGGGGCCCAGGCAAGGGCTACACGGCTGCTACCTCCTGAGCTCTATCCCAGAAGAGTTTCTGTCTGGACACCAGCCAAGGTGACTAGACATTCCCATGAATGTGAAGTAAGGGATGGTCCCACCTCTGCAATAGAGCCAATGTATGCTTATGTTAATGGGTCAAGGAGCTGTGCCTGTAGCTTGTCACTAAGGGGTTTTAGCAGATTCTAATGATTTTCAGCCTTCTGGTGTGAATGGACCACAATTCCACCAAATATCCATCTATCTCTGCCTCCCAGCTACTAGAATTAAAGACTTGCATAACCACACCCAGCAAAAATGTAGCCCAGGCTGGCCTTGACATCACCACACCCAGCAAAAATGTAGCCCAGGTTGGCCTTGAACTCATGATGCTTCTACATACGCCTCTTCAGCATGTCCTACCAGTGTGTGCCAGCCCGACCACTCCATCAAATCGTTAAATATACGTATGCAGTCTCTGAAATAATGTAGAAACTATATTTTGCAATGGAAGAGTGAAATTACTAGGGAGGTGGGAGAATGGGGAAATCCTAGTTGAAATGAAGCCAGTACTATCTTAATAACATGCTGTAGAGCCGTAGACGTGTGTTTAAGCTCTGAAACATGTGTATTTAACAAGTTAAAACTGAGAGCTGCCTGATCAAACCTTTGCTGACATTTGCTGAGCACGGAGTTCACAGGGACATGAGCATTCAGTAGTCTTTCACTTAGAGCTGGAGAAATCCAGACATTTCCACAGGTCTCAGCCCTGGTAATGGAGGCCGCTCACCCCTCGGAACTGCACAGAGCCATCTGCAAAGGGCATTAGCTTGTGTCCCTAGAAAAGCACAGCTCAACCTTGCTGTTTGATTTATCCCACCTGACCCAGGCAGCCAGCTTCTCCTCCAGAAGCCTCTGTGGATTCTGGCCTAGTATCCCTGACACTTCATCTTCCCAGAGCGGGGCCTTCTAGGTCACGGCTGGGGAAGGCTGAGCACTGGGAAGGCCAAGCTGACAACACACAGCACCATGGACATAGGGTCTATGGCCTCTGTGGTGATGAGCTCCTGACGCTCTACTTCTGCTGCTTTTACCTCAGTAGTTTCTCTGCCCTGTTCTCCTGTGAGCTGTGCGTGGCATCTGTCTCCTGGTTTCCATCTCCTTTCTTTCTCTGAGTTGCAGGTCCCTATTCATAGGCTTCCTTCACAGTTCCTCCCTGAAGCTGCCACTGATGTCCTGTTTACCACACTCCACCCCCACCTCTTTCCCATCCCCATGATTCACCCCTCAGTGACCCCATGAGCATGCCAGGCTTCGGACTTGAGAGTCATTACTGACTCCTCCTGTAGTCCGTTTTCATTCTGTCCTCTGAGTTCCGCTTAGTCTGTTGATTGGGCGGTTCAATGTGTGAATGCTAACAACGTACCAGGCACCCTGTTGGGCAGCTACCGGGGAGCAAAACCAGTCACTATGCCGTTTTTGTAGAAAATGGAAATAGAAATACCACGTCATATAAGAAATGTGCCGGGGCTGGGGCTGTAGCTCGGTGAATAGAGCTTGCCTAACATGCATGAGGCCAGGTCAGTTCCTAGCACCTCATAACTGAGGTGTGGTGGTGCACACCCGTAATCTCAGACTCAGGAGGCAGAGTCAGGAGGATCAGAAAATCAAGGTCCTCCTCGGCTATGCAGTGAGTTGAAGGCTGACCTGAGCTATACGAGTCCTTGGCAGGAGAGAGGCGGCTGGAGGTGTGTTATAAATGTTTGGTAATGGGACAGAGAAGGCTTCCCCAAGGAGAGCCATGTGAGATAGCCCAGTAATGAACTAGATTAAGTCAGAGATTTCAACTTCTAAGTAGGCAGAAAACTGTTTACCTCCAAATGAGACAGGAAGAATGAGACATGTTCCACTCACCCACTACCCCCAGAGTGAGTGGCTCTTTGGGAAGGCCATTGTGGCTGAGGGGGGGAGAAATGCCAGTGGAATATGGGCAGGAAGAGTGGGCAGAGGCCCTGTTGTCAGGCCCTGGTAAAGAGTTTAATACTTCTTTCAACAGGTTAAGCAAGCTGGGTGTGGTGTTGTCTGTCTTTCAACTCAGCACTTGGGAGACAGAGGTGGGCAAATTTCTTTGGGTTCAAAGCCAGCTGGCTGTACATAGTAAGTTCCAGGCCAGCTAGGACTGCCTTGTGGGACCCTGTCTCCAAAAACAAAAACAAAAAGGTTAGGGAAGGGCCGATGTTTAAGGTGAGAAGTAGGTAGGACGACAGATTTATATCCGAAATCAGCTGGGGGGGGGCAATGAGCCCATTGGCTTCCTTACTTTTTAAATTTTGATTTATCTTATTTTATGTGTGTTTTGCCTGCATGTATGTATGTGCATGATGTTCGTGCTTGGAGCCTGTGGCAGTCAGAAGAGGGTATCAGATGCCTGTCTGTGGATCTGATGTTACAACGGAACTGGAGTTCCAGATGGCTGTGAACCACCACGTCGGGGCTGACTATCCAGCCCTCCTCTGTAAGAGCACAAAAGCTCTTAGTCACTGAACCATCTTGCCAGCTTCCTTCTTATGCTCCTTTGAGCTGTGACCGCCAACCCAGACTCTCCGTGCCTCTTCACTGGGTCTGACTTACATTTAATATTTATCAATAGGGGATGAGGGAGAATCAATGATCCTTTATTGAACTCAAAAGTTTAAACCCCTGACTGTGGCCTTCAAACCCAGCTCTTAGTTGCCTCTCTGGCGTCACATCTTTTTGTCTTCATGTGCCCTCCCTAGGACTTAGTCTAGGAAGAGGGGACTAGAGAGCTGGACGTGATTTGAGAGATAGAAGCAGATAAGAAGTACAAGTCAAATCTGAGGCTGAGTTTTTGGTCTTGGAGGTTGATCCTTGTTAGAGAATGGGGCACGGCTGAAGCGAAGGGTTCAGGCTAGTGGAAGGGGATCAGGGACCAATGCTTGGGGGCACTCAGGGACCAGACACTAGGAGGCTTAGATACAAGACCTCAGGTCCTTGTTGGGGGGTGATGACTGTAGACAGGGACACTGAGCAGTAGGAGTCGAGAGCTTCTGGGCTACAGCTAGCGGAGAACTGATGTTCCTGGCTAGCTAGAGCCCTGGCTGGTAGAGGATGGGCAGTTGTCTATGATGTATGAGGCCCTGGGTTTGATCCCTGGCACAAGGAAATAATAATAATAATAATGGGTGGGACTGAGAAAGCCAATGACAAAGGAGACTTGAGGCTGACTTGGTAGGCGAGAAGGGCCGACAGTCAAAATGAATCTTAGAACAAGGCTCAGGGCTAGACTGGGGACACAGAGGCTAGAGCCAGGTGGCTCCTGCCCTTTCTTTCCACAGTCACAGCCATGCCTTGTCTTCTTAACAGGTCAAGGACACTAAAGGGCAGTCTTTGAGGCCCACCAGCACCAAGGGAGAATGAACTCTCAGTATGAATACCGTCCTGGGAGTAGCCCTGAGGAGGGTCTTAGGGGACCATAACTGTTTGTGGTTGGCATGGTAACCAGGAGACTATGACATACTTAGAAGGTGGGCGAGGTCACAGAACACAAGCTTTAAAGTAAGTGAATCATGTGTGGCTCATTTAATTTTAAAGGAGGCCTCTGAGAAGAGCTTAGAACAATTTTTTCCTCTGAGTGCCATTTCCCAAAGGTACTCACAGAACAATAAGGTGTGACTGCAATGGCCGCACTGAGTTGTCTTTTGGACAGTGTTAGAAGGGACATAAAGAAGGTGGACAGAGAATTAAGGCAATTGAGATGTATCGACGAAATCAGCTCCCGCTGCCTGTGTGACTTGTACATGCACCCGTACTGCTGCTGCGACCTGCACCCCTACCCCTACTGCCTCTGCTACTCCAAGAGATCCCGCTCCTGCGGCCTGTGTGACCTCTACTACCCGTGCTGCCTGTGTGACTACAAGCTGTACTGCCTTCGCCCATCGCTCCGCAGCTTAGAGAGGAAAGCCATCTGCGCCGTGGATAAGGAAGGGTGCTGGCCGAGTGAGAGGGTGTGACCCTAGGCCTGAGGACTCAGTGTAGCCACTGCGTCAGTGGGAAGAGCCGGGGATGTGGGGACAGTGACAGATGAATAGATGTTCAAAGGGATGCAGATAGTAACTCAGGTGACCAGGAGAGGCTTGAGAAAAGAAGAGTAGGCGGGCCAGCGGTGGGAATAGAGAGGTCAAGAGGGGCAGTGTGGTAAATAGGGCAGCCTTAATGAGGGAAAAAATAGGAATGTCGTTAAAAAGCTGTTGAAAACAGCAAACTCAACATTTCTTCTGGGTATGACTGAGGTGATCTGGTGTATTCAGACTTGCAGAAATGACTGCAGGAGAAGAAAGTCAAAATCATCTGTCAAATCCTAAGTGTTTGCAAGAAGCCTTGGGAGCAGAGAAGAGACTGAACACTGGAGGCATTTCTACAGTGTGTGGAAATCGCCCTCTTAGCCAGTCTCAGGCAGAGTAGATCTAGAGCTAGGGCTGCTATGCTGGCCTCCCCCTCCAACCTCAGAAAAGATTTGTGACACCACAGGCTACAGCCATCACAGTAGATTTAAGTGGGGTTTCAATTGAATTGGATAATATAATGGGGGGTATGTTTTCTTTAGTTTCTTCCTATCCTTTCTTTACTTTTTATGTATACCCTCAGTCTGTATACAGGGGACATGGGCTTTGTCCCCTGGTTATATAAACAACTGTGCACCCATCCAATGGATTAAAGAACCGAGTACAGTAGCTGACTCCTGCAGATCCTAGCACTTGGGAGGTGGAGGCAGGAGGCTCACGGTTTCTTAGCTTCTGACACAGAATGAGTATGAGGCCAGCTTGTGCTCTGTGAGACTGTTTCAAAGGATTTTAAAGGGGGATTGAAAAGTTGAAAAGTTCTTTTATGTATGGATATATGTAAAATGAAAAGATTAGCAGTAGATAAACCAGAGACAGACAGGATGGATGGGAAGATGGTCAGACAGATAGATGGATGACTGGAAGGATTGTTGGGTGAGTAGGTGGACTGATAAAGTCCCTTGACAACAGTGATGTTTCATGGGAGAAGGGTAATGGGACAATTACTGATGATGTCACTAAGGGTTAGGAACAGACCTACCTGACAATCTGGAATGGAGAAGTCACCTATGCATTTATCTATACTTTGAACCAGTGTTTATTTTTACTCCTTAGGATGTCAAGTTATCAAACTTACATTGTGAAATAGCGATTAATATTTGGCTCAAATATTAAGTATCTTTGTGAGCAGGCCTGTGTCCTCTCTCTGAGGCTCTATGTCCTATCGTGGTCATCTGTCTGCCTTCCACTTCCCCACTTCATGGGGCAGGTGCTTTTCTCTCTACTGTCTGTATCCTCCTTGTTTCCACAAGACCATTTCTTGGCACACAGTAGACTCAACTTCATGCCTTACTTTCAAGTAAGTTCAAAAAGAGCACTGCTTTTTCTGGACTGCAGTGCCTTCCTGGTAGTGTTTGGGTCTCCTCAGTACCAGCCTTAGTAAGTGAAGTGAACAGTGTCCTTAACTCTGCATCCGTGAATCTCAGGTCTGCCTGATCTTTATCTCTTCCCCAGCACTTTTCTTCCAATTCATGACACCTTGCAAAATCCCTGCACTCTGTTGCCAACAGCCTGACATTTTCACTGTCTGCAAGGGCACAGTGTCATGTGTGAAACTACAGCTTCTGTTTTCCTGAATAGGGGTAAAAACGTTAAGCCCAGATCTGAGCTCTAATCCTAAAGGTCTCATGACTAATTTTTTCTTTCAATTAAATTCCTTCTTTTTTCTTATCTTTAATCTAGCACCTGACACATGACTGAATAGATCTAGAAATAATCTCCATTCAGTTTGGTTTTTTTTAAACCATCTTTGTTATGAAACTGTACTCAAGGCCTTTTGAGTTTAGAATTCCTATCTGCATGACCTTTCATCCCTTTAAAGAATGCCTGGGCATTGGTTAGTTGTAACATGCTTCTCATCCCTTTAAAGAATGGCTGTCTGTACACAAATCTTTTCAAGTGTTGTCCAGACTTGAATAACAAATTTGAAATTCCCTCCACCAGGATCTGTTGTTTGATTGGTTGATATGTATGTACAGTGGGCTTTTTTTAGACTGGATTAAAAAGTCCTGCCCACTAGCTTTTTGCTTAAGCAGCTGCTTCAAAAGGCCAAGCCTGAGTCTTCCTTAGAGGCAGAAAGATTTAGCTCTTCTGTTTCCTTAGCTGCTTCTGTTTTCTCCCTTTGCTTCTTACCTTTGTACCCAAGCTCCACCAGTCACCTGACTCTTCCCCTACTTTTGGATTCCAAGGGACGGAGATGGCATAATTCGGTTTTCTTTCATGAAGTCACACAACCAGCACAAGTTAAGCTCCTCCACATGTCACAGGCTTCCCTGACTCTCGTACTAAAGCTAGAGAAACTAACAAATTTCTGTCCCTCCTCAATCCTGTCTAATTGATGGATGCCCATGGTGAGTCTGACTTCTGGCTTGCCTCCTTGCAGCCGACTGCATTAGTTAACAATTGTACCCTTGAGCTTCACTGAGCTTGACCTCCATCCCTTTACTGGTACCTAGCAACCAATCCCAAGACTGCTTCCATCCTCTTCCCCCCAGCGTCTGTGGTTAGCTTGACTCTTAATAAGAGATTCCCTGGGAAATCACACACACATACACACACACACACAAACACACACACACACACACACACTCACACACACCTTAAAACCTCAAGTATTCTCTTCTTGCTTACTTTCATGCTATGAGTCTGAGATTTTCAGTGAATCTACTCAGTCAACAAGGCTGATGTAGGGCAGAGGTTTTATAGCTACAAAAAAGCTGTTCCCCCCCCCACAGATGAGAAAGAACTCCTTGCTTCTTATAGATCCACTGAATGGTGAGAATAAGCTGCCCCTTTGATGTCTTTTATACTCTTTCAAATCCCTGGGTCTCAGGGTCCATCATCACTGTACACAGTTGATGTGCCCAAGTAGGTTAAATTTTTGTTTTGCTTTGTTTTGTTTTTGTTTCAGAGACAGGGTAGCCCTAGCTGCCCTGGAACTCATACAGACCCCCTTGCTTAGACAGAGGCTCAATAAAAATGCTCAAGTGCATTTTTATTTATTTTTTTCAGTTTTAGTGCTAGAAATAAAACTCAGGCCCTTGTTATGCTAAATTTGTCACCAAATTACACCTCTGGCCTCAGGTGTGTGTCTCAGGTGTGTGTGTGTTATTTGGTTTAACCTTTTTGTTTAATGAAACGGGCTTAAGGCTTGTTCACTAAAGGTCTCAAACTTAGGGTAAGCTTGTTTAAGGTAGAGCCTACACAGCCGTATAAAGATGCCTTGCCACTCACAGAGTGAAACCTAGGTATCTAGCGTTTCCTGTCTAATGCCCCAGAAAGCTGTCTTAGTCATTTTATAACCGTGCGACACTAAAGAGCAATGTTCCTGTTGACTAGGAGATGATGCAGCAAAGCAACATTTGCCTGAGTACTGGGAAGCACATGCACACATCCACGTAGCCCTCAGTGTGGCCCCTGAACAGTGTGAGTGGTATCACCTGGAACTTACTAGAAAAGCAAAGTCTCGGCTCTACACCAACCTAGTGAGTCAAGAACTCAAATGGGAACCAGATGCCTGTCTCCTGAGCCCTGCTGGGAGAAGGATATCAGATGCACAGACACACCCCACCACCTGCTCCCTGCTGCCGAGTGACATTTGCCTACCCTAAAAGTCTGAGGAAAAGAGAAAGCAAGAAAAGAAGGCAGAAAAGAGGCCAAGGAGTTGGTTCAGTTGCTAAAGGGCTTACCCCACAGGCATGAAGATCTGAGTTTAGGTCACCAGCATCCACATAAAGAAGTTGGGTGCTGAGACATCTGTAACCTCAGCACTGGGAAGGTGGAGCTAGGGAGACCTCAGAGGTTTGCTGGCAGCTGGTGTAGTCTAATTGGTGAGGTCCAGGTTCAGAGAGAGACCCTGTCTCAGGAGCTAAGGTTGCCTGATGTCCTCCATTTACATGTATGTGTATAGCTACGTAAGCATACATTGAGCAAGAGCAGACGGCGGCAGATGAAGATAAATGTTGGTGAGGAGTGAAGTTTAGAACTGAAATTGAAGAGAAAAAGAATAGCCCCATGAAGTCCAGAGGGAGGGTCACCTGTCTCTGCACTTCAGAGTCTTGTCTGTGTTACTTTCTTCTTCATGGGGCTGGATTTTACCTTTGTGAAAACAGCTGATCTATAACTTGTTACAGAGCAGGCAGGGTGCTTTACATATACGAGTGTGGTTGGACATGGCGTGAACATAGCTGTGTCCAGGACAAGTGGGAAGCTCTACACACACAGGCACAGTCCCGCCAGAGCTGGCAAGCTTCCCTCGCTCCAAGGGAGTGAGACGCAGGAGACCATTTTCCTTGGCTCAGAACCTTGCAGCCATGGAAAAACCCATTTGGGATTGTGAGTAACCCATCAGGCAAGAGGCAAGTTTCAAGTTCAGAGTGGTTTGATAAGCCAAATGACTCCCCAACAAGTTCTTCTACAACTACATATTCTTGCTCATAGCTATTAATATAGAAGTGATAAGAAATCTGACCTGGGTGAGCATTTTAGGCAGTCTTCTGAAGATTCATGGTGTAGGATCCCAGGACAGTGTGGGACCCCTAGACAGTGTGTACCCTTGAACAGTGTGGGATCCTTGGATAGTGTGGGACCCCTGAACAGTGTGGGAACACTGGACATTGTGGGACCTACAAATAGTGTGGGACCCCTGGGCAGTGTGGGAGCCCTTAGACAAGCTACTGCAGGGCCAAAGGAGGCAAGGTGACAGGAACAGAGGAGGATGAGGAGGAGCTAGCAATAGAATACATTTGACTGTACCTGAGACTCGGGTTTCTACGAAATAGATTTGAAAAATGGCTTTGATTGATAGACCAGGTTCTCAGGTTAGTCTCCTGTTCCTCAGAGAACAGGCCAAGCTTTTTCTGGAATAACCAACAGCAGCTTAGGGATTCTGCTTGAGCTTCCGGGCCTTTTGCTAGTTTTAGCCATCCTTATTATCTTTAATGTCAAGATTTAGTGTTTCTCATGTGAACAAGACTTTGACTCCCCCTGTGTTGTGTGTCTGTACACACACACACACACACACAAACACACACACACAAACACACACACACACACAAACACACACACACACACACACACACACACACACACACACACTTGCCCTTGCCTGTTTCTTCAAGTCATGATCCAGCTGGAGCGAGCTGGTGTCTGTTTCTCCATGCCTTTGTGAGTTCTTCTCTGCCTTCTCGGTGAGACATGGCTAAGACTACTTCCAGCAGAGCCAGTGGTTTCAAAGATGCCAGCTCTCTTTTTTTCTTTCTTTTTGGTGTGACCTAAGGTACCCCAGACAAATAGAGGAATGAGGACTACCACACTACTCTGTTTCCCCAGGGCCAGGGTAGAAGGAGGCCGAAGACCTCTTACTATACCATCTGACCCATTGCTCAAGTTGTCTCTGCCTCAGTGTCTTAGGAGTGAGTTCTATTGGTCATTGTTCAGTTGATCAGCTCATAGTTTGTAATTTCAATACAAGGGTAGTAATTCACGTCATTAATCCCGTCCCATAGTTTTATCAAGTGAGAAATACAAATTAAAAGTACTATATATAGCATGATTCCGTAAGGACATACATAAGTCTACCTATATGTATGAGGAAATCATACACACAAAGAGAATAAAAATACTTTATCTGTATTTCCTGTATCTTCTACAATGTACTTGTGTAACTTTAAGAAGAACATGTTTAAATAAAATTCAGCATAAAGAGATGATACAGGGGCTAGAGAGATAACTCGGCAGTTAAAAGAACTTGCTGTCCTCCCAGAGTTCAGTTCCCAGCACCCACTTCAGGCTGCTTACAATCATCTGTAACTCCACCTCCAGGGTATTGTCAGATACCCACACTCATATGCACAAACCTACATGCAGGCACACACACCTACACATAGTTAAAATACAGTAAAAATAAGTCTTTAAAAAAGTTTTGATAATCTCATTGACACCGCAGAATTGTTGTGTTTAAATAAAACCACATACTTGGCTCAGATATACTTAGCACTTGGAAGGGTATATTTTAAGAAAAGAGAAGACAAAGGCTTTCTCTGCTAATTGAGCATCAAGCATTGTTGTAACGCATTTCTTGTACCAGGAAGCCTCACCACCATCCAGTAAGGTGGGTATCTCATTAATGTCCCAGTTTCACTGAGCTCAGAAAAGCTCAATAACTTGTCAGCATGGCAAAGGCCAGATCCAATTCCATGGTCACTGCTCTGGTTGGGTACTTTGCCCCTGCTTCTCAAAAGGAGTTATTTTTATTTGTGTGTAAGCATGTGCACATGAACGCAGGTGCTCAGAGAGGCCAGAAGAGGTCACCAGATCCCCTGGAGCCAGTTAAAGATGGTTGTGTGCTACCTGACATGGGTACTGGGAATTGAACTTGGGTCCTTAGAAGAGTATAGCAAGTGCTTGTACCTGTGGGAACATCTCCCCAGCCCAGCTTTACTATCTCTTGATACATCCTAACTGCTCGTTAGTGTGAGCTGCTACTACTCTCTGTCAATCCTATCATTAAGGGTTGGCAGAGCGGGACAGTTGAGCCGTAACCACAGCTGTAGTATGCAGCGGCCAGCTCTTCAAGGCCCAGTTTGTAGCTTACTCCACTTACCATGGCAAGAATGTCCCTCTCATGAGTGATTTCAAGCTAGTAACACAACATTGCTGAATTAGGAGCTGGGGAAACACCACAAACTCTTGCAAGACAGTAGGATCCTGGCCAGCATGCCTCTGGGAGGTCACTCCAGAGCTGATCCACACTGGCAACCAGACAGACTGGATTCCCACTGACACCGACTGTCCGGGGTCTCTCCCAGCCCAAGGAAGAACCAGGCAGAGCTCTCATGCCTCGTCCTTTTGTCAGTGAGCCTTCTGGTGGAACATCTGTCTGTCTGTCTACCTAGTGATGGCCTGAATGACAGGATCATGCTTTGGTGTGTAGAGTACTCTTGGGGTCAAGCAATCCTCCTGCCTCAACTTCTTGAATAGCTGGATACACACACACACACACACACACACACACACACACACACACAGAGAGAGAGAGAGAGAGAGAGAGAGAGAGAGAGAGAGAGAGAGAGA
>NW_021604565.1:15124587-15161590 GCF_004785775.1 Grammomys surdaster
GAGAGAGAGAGAGAGAGAGAGAGAGAGAGAGAGAGAGAGAGAGAGAGTTATTCCTGGCTTTGATACCTATCTTTAAGATGCAGAGTTCAAATGCTAGCTTGCTTATTGGTTGTGTCTCACTGAGCTAAAAAAAGAAGAGGCCCCTTGAGTAGGGGCTGTAACCTAGTCAAGTACTTCCCTGACATACATGAGCCTCTAGGTTCAATCTTCAACATCAAGTAATGAACAAAACCAAACCGGTCTCCACATGATGATGGCATAGTAATGCTAATGGCAGTAATTAAGCAAGATTTATAATGAGCCAAGCATAGTATCGAGTAAAACATCTCATTGAACCTTCCAACCGTGCTGTGATGTAGTACCACCATTACCACAGGTAAGGAAACTGAGTCACAGGTTAAGGGAAAGCCAAGTTTCTGTAACTAATAACAGGAGGTGTGCTGGGTTTAAACTTGAGAAAGATCTGAAAGGCCAACAGACTTTGATCAGGTTGAGGCATCATGACTGACAAGGGGTGGGGTGGGGTGGGGGCGGGGCTTGAGCCCTGAAGTCTAATCTATTTTCTTCTGTTCTCCCTTTCCAACTACAGACTCAGAAGGACGACAAATAGAATTCTGGCCTCCTCTTGCTGCAGCAGTAACATATTAGGATCCGTGAACGTGTGCGGCTTCGAACCTGATCAAGTCAAAGTGCGCGTGAAAGATGGGAAAGTCTGCGTGTCGGCCGAGAGGGAAAACAGGTACGACTGCCTCGGATCCAAAAAGTACAGTTACATGAACATCTGCAAAGAGTTCAGTCTGCCGCCATGTGTGGATGAGAAAGACGTGACGTACTCCTACGGGCTCGGCAGTTGTGTCAAGATCGAGTCTCCATGTTACCCTTGCACGTCTCCCTGTAACCCCTGTAACCCCTGTAGCCCCTGTAGCCCCTGTGGCCCCTGCGGCCCCTGTGGCCCCTGCGGTCCCTGCGGCCCCTGCGGCCCCTGTGACCCTTGCAACCCCTGCTACCCCTGTGGAAGCCGATTCTCCTGTAGGAAGATGATCTTGTAAGGTGTATGTAAGAACTTATGTCTTAGCAGAAGTCAGTACTCCAGCCAGGCAGCTCTTCAGCGTTTCTCATCCCCTTCCCACAGCCCGTGTGGTTCCAGTGTGTAGGAAACTTAATACATGACTGCATCTGATGACACTGTGTCCTTTGTTTTGACTCCCTACAGAGTTAGCAAATTTAAGAAGAAAGAGTTAGGTTTGGAATACTAGATGTCCTCCATACCCAACAGTATCCAGATTCCAGAGGCATGCCCAGACTCTAAGTAACTCTGTGACATGGCCCAGCCTAGAAACCACACCGCCAGAGTAGTTTAGGTGGGAGATAGCACTGTCCCTAGTGGTGATGTTAGCCTCCTTTCCAAGCCCAAGGGGGCTGTGGATTTTACTGGGGGACCAGACAATCCTTAGAAGAATGGGGCAGTGAGCATGCCCACAGCCCCAAAGATGGAACAGCCATGGAGGAGAACAGGACAGCATGCCTGTGTTTCTGACTCTCCATCTCTGGCCCAGGGTACTTTGCAGCTTCCTGAGCATTTATTGCAACTGTCTCCCTTTTTCCAACTCTGGAAACAGGTTTTCTACACAGAAGGTCAGTGCAAAGTTCACATTTGGAAACTATGGCTTCCACAGATGTTAGTGTAGTTTACTTGAATTTGGATCTTTGTGTTTGTTTTTGAGGTTGGGTCTCACTGTGTACATAAGGCTGGCCTCAAAATCACAGAAATCTCCTGCCTCTGCCTGCGGAGTGCTTCCTCAGAGAAACATGGCCTCAGGAGATCTGAATGCCTTTGTTTGCCCACCACCTTCATGGGGGAACTAACCTGATAAACAAGGTTGACTCAGGCAAGATGGTTCAGTGGATAGGGAAATTTGACACCAAGCCTGAGAACCTGAGTCCAATCCCTGAGAGACGTACGTATCATGGCACATATGCACACCAGTGTACACATACTAAATGAATGTAATGAAACAAATTATTAAAATGACAAGTGTTTATTGACCAAGTATTTGCCCTATGCCTAGGTACAGTGCCAGGAGCTATTGTCAATAGAGAGCTTTCCAAAAATTTCTGTGGAGAAAGTTAAGACTGATACCCATAGTATAATTTTAAATTGCTTGACAGTGTATAATCAGAAGTTTATTGTCTCTATACCTCTGACATCAGAGAAGAATGTGTAGGGTGAAGTTAGAGGAGGAGGAAGAAGAAGAGGAGGAGGAGGAAGAAGAGAGTATGTGCCTCATCTGGGGCTTTAGGGAAAGGCATACAGTAGGGCTTTTTCCACTAACTAGTAGAAACCAGAGAGGAAATAGTTAATAGAAAAACAACTTTGCCATTTTCAAAGTTGTATTTGGAGGTTGCATGGATCCCTGGGCTTGGACAGCTCTACCATGGCCTTGAATGAAATTCTGAAGCTCAGAGTACAATCTTAAATCCTGTCCTCCTATACCTGAAGGGGAGATGGGGACAAGGAAGTCTCCTATGGACAGAGGAAGAAAGCAGCTGAGACAGTACGTTGCTTTCTTTTTCTGTTGGTGTGATAAAGTACTCAGAGGTATCTCAAGGGTAAAAGGTTTATTTCACCTGAAACTTCAAGGTGAAGGTCCATCAGAGAAGAAAACTCCAGGCAGTCAGAGCTTAAAACCTCTGGTCACATCACACTCACAATCAGGAAGCAGAGAAAGATGAATGCATGCTTCTGTTCAGTTCCATTTCTTCACTGACACAGCCCAGAATCCCAGCCAGGGAATGGTGGCACCCACAGTGGGCATATTTTCCCACCTCAATGAGCACAATCCCTCACAGGCATAGCCAGAGGCCCATCTTCCAGATGACTCAAGATCCTGTCAAATTCACTACAGGAATGGTCACAGACAGAAGTCAAAGAAGAGAGAGGTGCTAGCTTCATGTGTGTGAAATGAGTGGATATATGAACCAAGGAGACATGTTATTTATGTTTTAATAAACAAAGGTCACACTGTCTTAGCAAAGGTTTTAATGATGTAAAGAGACACCATGACCCAAGCAACTCTTATAAAAGCAAACATTTAGTTGGAGCTGGCTTACAGGTTCAGAGGTTTAGTCCATTATCATCATGGCAGGAAGCATGGCAGCATGCAGGCAGACATGGTGCTGGAGAAGGAGCTGAGAGTCCTGCATCTCGATCTGACTGCAGCCAGTACTGGGTAGAGCTTCAAAGCCCACCCCCACAGTGATGTACTTCCTTGAACAAGATCACACCTACTCCAACAAGGCCACCTCTCTTAATAGTGCCACTTCCTGTGGGCTAAGCTAGTCAAACTACCACACTCTACTTCATGGCCACTATAGGCTTGTTCAAACACTATGGAGGCTATACCTAGCCATTACACAATGCAAAATACATTTAGTCAAACTTTGAAAGTCCCCATAGTCTATTACACTCTCAACAATGTTTAAGACTTCTGAGGTTCATGCAATAGCTTAATTGTAATTCCCATAAAATCAAAATCCAAAAGCAGATCATATACTCCCAACATCAAAGGATATATGTTATCATCCCAAACAACACAGTAAGGAAATCCTAGACCAAAGCAAAACCAAAAATCAGCTGGCAAACTCCAGACTCTGCATCACTATGTCTAATTCAACTCCTTTCAGCTTTGTTGACTGCAAACAAAAGCTGTTAGCAGCTTTCCTCAGCAGGTATCCCATGGTTCCATCAACTAAAACATCTTGGGGTCTCTGAAGCAACTTCAACGTTACAGCTTCTTGTTCCATGCATGATCTTCTGGACTTTTCCAAAGGGTTTGTAAAGATTACATCTCCAGCTCTGTGCTCTGTAGCACTCCACGGTCTGGTTGACTCTACTCCAGTGCTGCTGCTGTTCTTGACAGTCATTCTGTGGCACTCGCATTTCCAACACATTGGGATTTTTCACTGCAAGTAGGGCTTCACCAATAGCCTCTCACAGGCTCCCCGCATGGTACCAAGCCTCAGCTTATTTGCATGGCCCCTTCAGTATGAGGCCATCAACTGCAACTGAGGCTGCACCTTCCTCAGTGGCCTTTCCTAGCTTCTCAGCTGTTCTTCATGACCCCTCATGCCTTCACACCCAGTAGAAACTGGGTGACTCTCGTACATTACTAAATCTGGGTGCAGCACAAAGTACAATCTTGGTTATCCCTGGAACACAGCTTCTTTGTGCTCTCAGAAAATACTTCTCAGAAGATTTCACCTCAGTGATGCTGGTATCTTCTTCTTTTTTTAAAAAAAAATATTTATTTATTTATTGTATTGATGAGTACACTGTAGCTGTCTTCAGACACACCAGAAGAGGGCATCCAATCTCATTACGGATGGTTGTGAGCCACCATGTGGTTGCTGGGATTTGAACTCAGGACCTCTGGAAGAGCAGTCAGTGCTCTTAACCGATGAGCTATCTCTCCAGCCCAGGGACTCTTTTTGTTTGTTTGTTTTCTGAGACAGGGTTTCTCTGTGTAGCCCTGGCTGTCTTGGAACTCACTCTGTAGACCAGGCTGTCCTCAAACTCAGAAATCCTCTGCCTCCCAAGTGCTGGGATTAAAGGCGTGCGCCACCACTGCCCGGCTGCTGGTATCTTCTTAATCACTACTAATTACTTAGTTTCAGCTAACCAGCATCAATTATCCCAGTAGTCCCTTCTATTCTTGACTCTAAAGCCCAAGCCACATGGCTGAAGCTGCCAAGTTCTGTTGCATGATGGGACTGGATGGCCCCCTTGTTCTATTACAACCTTCACTGCCTAAACTTGGGTGTTCTGGAATTTGCTCTGTAAACTGACCTTGAACTCAGAGATCTGAATGCCTCTGTCTCCTGAGTTCTGGGATTAAAGGCATGTACCACCACCATGCCCGAATCCAAGCTTTTTTCTACTTGGAACATGCTCTGTCCCAGGCTGGCCTTGAACTCAGAGATCTGTTTGCCTCTGTCTCCTGGGATTACAGGGATGGACCACCATGCCTGGGCCTAAGCTGTTCACAGCCACTATGCCTCAAGATCTGGATCAAAAACTCATATATTCCAGACTCAAGATCTGGATCACAGGTGGGCCCTCCATTTCTGGGTTGTATTTTATTCCAGATTAAAAGTTCAAATGAAGCTAGGCAGTGGTGGTGCACACCTTTAATCCCAGCACTTAGGAGGCAGAGGCAGGCAGATTTCTGAGTTCGAGGCCAGCCTGGTCTACAGAGTGAGTTCCAGGACAGCCAGGACTATACAGAGAAACCCTGTCTCGAAAAACCAAAAAAAAAAAAAAAAGTCCAAATGAAAACAATTAGCAGTTCATAATAACACCTAACATAACCAGTCTCTGTTTAAGTCCAAACACATAAACAATAAGTTTAGCTAGGTGGGATCTTCCCCTGAAGTCACCACTCCCTTAATCTGTTTATCTCCTTGAACATAGGATTTAGTTCCATTCCATCCTGGTCGTCCTTTAATACTTGAAACATACATTTTGTATTTTTCTTCTAAGCTTTCTATGCTTGATCAAAATGCTCTTCATGAGAGTAAACCAGAGGACAATGTCTATGCTGGGCTTTTTTGAGATTTACCAATGCAATTAATCTGAAGTTCTTCCATTTAGCCTCAGGCATGCTCTTCAGACAAGAACAAAAAAGCAGCCACATTCTTCACCAAAACATTACAAGAACAGTCTCTAGGCCACATACTGTAATTCTCCTCTGAGCTCTGTTGACCAATAGAGTTCAAGTTACCCTCTTCCACATTTCCTTTAGGATGGTCCATCTTAAAGCATTTTATTGCTTTCCAAATCCAAAGTCTCAAAATCCTCATTCCTCTGAATAGAAACATGGTCAGGCCTATCCCAGCAATACCCTAGTCTCCAGCACCAATTTTTATCTTGGTTAGGATTTCATTGCTGTGGAGAGAGACCATGACCAAGGCAACCCTTATAAAAGCAAACATTTTTTGGAGCTGGCTTTCAGTTTCAGAGGTTTAGTTTATCATGGCAGAAAGCCTGGCAGTGTCCAAGCAGACATGGTACCGGAAACAGAAGCTGAGAGTTCTGCATCTTGATCTGACTGCAGCCAGCAGAAACTGACTCTTCTGCACTGGGTAGAGCTTCAAAGCCCACTGTCACAGTGATGAACTTCCTCGAACAAGGTCACACCTACTCCAACAAGGCCGCCTCTCTTAATAGTGCCATTTCCCATGGGCCAAGCACGTTCAAACCACCACAGTCACCAAATATTGTCAAGGTTGAAGACAAAGGTGCTTAAACTGCTCAGTTTCCATGGAATATGTTCTAGAGCCAAATGAGTTGTTGAACTTTTGTCTAACTGAATCATGGATAAGAATTTTCACAGGTGTAGTACTGAAGGAAACTTTATCCCCAGTGCCTATCAGGGATTGCTTGATTTCTTTCAGAGTCTACATAGTTTTATAAAATCTCTTATAAAATGATATCAAAGGGCTGGAGAGATGGCTTAGCAGTTTAGAACACTTTCTGCTCCTTCAGGGGTTCAGTTCCCAGCACTCACATGGCAGCCTACAACTCTTAACTCCAGTTGCAGGAGATCCACTACCCTTTTTTGGCCTCCAAAAGCATTGCACAGGTGTGCACATGCATACATGGAGTAAACAGTCATATACATAAGAATAAATCTAAAACGAATGATATTAGCAATCCTTTCAGTTGGCTCTTCTTCACTACTAAAATAGTTGGATTTGGTGACAGTGTTCTTAGATCTAGGATTAGTGAACTTAGTGAAGAAAAAAATTAAATTCTAGGGCTGGGGATATAGCTTTCTACACAGTTTTTTCCCATTGTTCTCTGTGTCTGTCTTCTACACACAAGAGTCACAGACTAGGTAAGTTTTTGAGTCTGACTTAACCCTTTAGCTAAGGAAATAATGTCAAAAATTATGTCAAAAGTTCATACTAAAATCAGAAGAAAGTGATTTTTAAGAAAAAGTGGGGGAGAGGGAGGGTGCTGCTAGGTGACCCAGATTAACTCCCATGACTCCCCTGGGCCTTCAGAGGCTTGGGTGTTACATGACTTATGGTCATGAAAAGAATGAACATGACCCCTGGGGCATAACTGCATGGCTAGGCTGGAAATACAGCTTTCCAGTTTGGAGAGGTTTGGTAAGCACAAGCCAGACATGGGATACTCCCAGCAACCCCAGCCATTAAAGAGCTAAGGCGGAAGATTCAGCTTTCACAATCAACCTGACTACATATGGAGACCCATTCAATAAACAAAACAATATAAAACACAAAACCAAAACACATCTATTTCGTAGGAGTCTAGACAATATGCACAATTTATCAGACTTAAATACTCTTCCCTCTAAGCTACACCAAAACCTTGTTCTAGAATTAGGTGCACAAACACCAGCAAGCATGGCTCACAACCCACCACATACCGGCGGCTCAGAAGCCTGGTTTCAGCCAGGGCAATGCCTGAGATCAGCACAAGTCCTCCAGTGTGCTTCAAAGGGCTTGTGTCAAACTGTCCTGGAGCCACAATGCCAGCAACGATGCTTGAAATCCATTCACTCCTGGTCCTCAGGCAAGGAAGCAATCTTCTGGATGGGTCTTCTTCTATTGGGTCCCCTTTCTGTACACAGCAGAGAGCAGGCCACATGACTGGTTTCACTCTTGGGCTATGGACCACCAAGCTCTGAAGAGGCAATGTTTCCAGTTAAGGTTCTGGGAAGCACCCTGTTAAACTCTAGTAGAAACTGCATTTTCATACACCAAGCTTAGTAAAGCCAGATAAACAGCATTTTACTCTGTCAGTTACTTTATTGCTCCTTTAAAGGTATATTTGGGTCCCTAGAATCTTAAGGTGGTGTCGCTCTGGCTCCTGGGTATATCTGAGATGTACTTTAGTTTGTGACTTTCAATGAAAAATCTAACAGTGTTACAAAAACAAGCAACAAACAAACACAGACTTCACTGTATACACAAACAACAACTTTTGCTAGGTATGAGGGTTTATGTATGTAATCCTATACTTGGGAAACCTGAAGCAGGAGAATTCAACTTCAAGACCAACCTGGCCTACAGAGTCCTGTTAAAAAACAGAGAGAGAGAGAGAGAGAGAGAGAGAGAGGGAGAGAGAGAGAGAGAGAGAGAGCTAGCATTTTTATTTAAGATAGAATATAGAATCACAACAAACATTCAGCATTAAAACCATTTTCACTAACAACCTTCATAGTAAATATCTCTTTAGAAGGAAAATAGTTACCATGTTTGTGGAAACAACTACGTCCACACACAAACTTTGTTCTTTAAAAATATGTTTATAGTTATTAAAGCCATTTCCATTGAGACAGTTTTATAGATACAATGAACATCCCAGATTTTCTGGGATGACTCAGGTTTCCATGGCTTAGTGATTAGGGACAGGAACCTGTGGTCTCCATATGTCAACTGTGTGAGGTCAGGCTTGTCTGAGGGAAAGAGTAAGAAGCTCGCACAGATCCATCACAGAGTTCTGAGAGCAACAGAAGGGGAGCCTCTGCTGTTTGGACAAAAGACACTTGAGATCAGCTGGCAGCCCAAGGAAGACCATGTAAGAAAGTGAAGGCCAGAATCATCAAAGCAAAACTACTGGAGTGTGGATTAGGCTGTATCTTGGAAGGAGGTTTCCCTTGTTTGGTATTTGTGCATCGATTACCTGTTGCTACAATAAAATCCCTCACCAAAGCATGTGAAGGAAAAAGTCTTTATTTTACCTCACAGTTCAGTGTACAGTCAGTCATGTGGGGACGTCTCAAGCAGGATCCTAAAGCAGCTGCTTACATGGTGTCCACAGCTGAAGCAGTGAGTGGCAGATTCATTTTCTCCTTTTCACTCAGACCAGGATGGCAGCCCACAGAATGGTGCCACAGACAGTGACTAACCTGGGTGATGCAGTCTCTCACACGGATGTTCAGTATATAGCTCAAACTGGGCTCTAATTCACTCTCCTCCTGCCTCAACATCCCAAGTAGTTGCAATTATAGCTGTACACCATGCATCAAACCCAGTGAAGAAATCTGAGTCCCTACCTTTCTGTGTCATCAGTGTCAAGGACTTAGCCTTTATGGCCTCGCTGTGGGCCTCTGAGACAGTTCTGCATCGTAATAAGAATGGGAATTCTAGAAGGGTGGGCCCAGACATCTCATCTGTGGGAGAACGTTGCATTTCTTCTCACCATGTGTTAGGTCCAAAGAAGGCCCCCCAATGGCAGTCCTTGGGACACTGTCCTAAACAGAAGGACCTTGACCAGGTAAACGGAAGGATGGTTACTGGATAAACAGAAAGAAGCCAAAGTTCTGTTTACTGAAAAGCCATCACTTCCTTTATCCATCCACAGTGGTCAACTACCTTTTTGCAAGGGAATCTAATTCATGAAAAGCCTGCTATAGACCAAAGTGCCCATGCTAAATCCCAGGCTGTTCAGCCTGCACCTCCTCCTCCACACCCCTTCCCCCTAACTTACCTGTCCCCTTAAAACTGACAAGACTACCCATGACACCTGATGGATGCTCTCTGCTCCTCTAAGAGACAGCCTGGTAGTTCAATTCACCACACAAACTTTCTTTCTACCCACTGAGCTATCCAGTTGTTGTCCTGCTAACTAACGTTGAAGTCTACCATTGTCTGGATACCTTCTGGGGCTCAGTGCAATATGGAGGACTCCCTTCATTGGCAGAACTTCCCCTTCTCTGACCTTGTCTGGGAGTTAAACACCGCCCCCGCCATGCCTCTACCTGCAGAATGTCATGTAGGCTTGGTTAAGGTTACTCGTTTTATTGCTTTTCTCCTGATAAGAACCCACTCAGTTAACACTTGAGATCCTGAAATGCTTCCCCATGCTATTGAGGCATTTTGGTTCCTTATGCCTTCAGCCAAGGACCTTTGCTCATATTGGATGTTCCTGGTCCCCAAAATTATATAAGCCTTGAATCATCCCAAGTACAGTTTATCTGCCTCTCTGCAGCTGTTTCTGGTATCATTTACCAGACATACTCACAGGGATTCTGAGCCCCCATCTATGGACCACTATCAGCCAACAATCCCCAGAGGGATTGTCAGGGAGGGTCAGTGGTTTTGCTGCATCTTGCTTACACCATGAACTCATAAAGTCAATAGAATAACCTTATGTTAAGAAAAAAATAGGTGACATTTCAGACTATACCATTAGTAGACAATTTAAAGAAAAACAACCAAACAAAAACCTAATTTCACAATGGACCAGAATACTGTCCGCTGCATCTCTGTCATTCTCCAGAAACTAGAGGCAAACATGATGTCCTTCATTAGCTGAATGGATAAACAAAATGGTCATATAACCTTTTTTTTTTTGGTTTTTCGAGACAGGGTTTCTTTGTGTAGCCCTGGCTGTCCTGGAACTCACTCTGTAGACCAGGCTGGCCTCGAACTCAAAAACCCACCTGCCTCTGCCTCCCAAGTGCTGGGATTAAAGGCATGCGCCACCACTGCCCAGCGGTCACATAACTCTTTAGGGAAAGATTATGACAAGGAAACAAGATGCTGAGTCACTGAAAACCATGCTGTTAAGTGAAAATGCTGATCTGAAGAGTGGTGGCATAGGATGTCAGTGGTGTGACATCCTGGAAAGGGCCAAACCGTAAGTATACTTTTAGGGTGATGAAGCTAATCTACAGGATACAGCATTTGTGGAAACCCATCCAGGGGCTGTTGTGATGGCTCAGTGGGGTAAGGCCATGTGCTGCCCAAGCATGAGGACCTGAGTTGGGAGTCCCAGTGTCCATATGGAAAATCTGGGTGCTACTCGACTTTGTAACCCCAGCTCTGGAGAATAGAGAGAGGCAAGAGGGTCACTGTCTTAGATTTGGTGACAGACGCCATCTCTTGGGAATAAGGTGGAGAGTGATAGCTCAGGATGCCTGAGATGATCCTCTGGCCTCTAAATACACAGACAAGTATATACATGGACATGCATACATGCACACACACACACACACACACACACACGCACGCACGCACACTCACTCACTTTATAGCATAGGCTAACCTAATGTGTATAAACATTTAAAAAGCCATTTAGAGGTGGGCAAGATGGCTCTATGGCTAAAGAGCTTGTTATTCAAAGATAAGGACCAGAATTTCAATCTCCAGCACTCACACAAAAGCCAAGGCTGTGTGGTAGCCAGTCTGAGTTCTGTGTTCAGAAGGCAGAGACAGGACAGGGTGGGGATGGGGGTGTCCCTGAAGGAAGCGGGGTTACTAGCTATATCAGCAGAATCAGCAAGTCCAGGTTCAATAAGAAATTGTACGTCATTAATTAAAATATAGAGTGATTGACAGAGACAGTCAGTGTACCCTCTGGCCTCGATATGCACACATACGTGAACCCGCACAAATATATGTGCATGCACAGTGCACACACAAAGTCCTTTCAGGAGTTTCAGGTACTGCCATGTAGGGGTCTTGGTTGGGTTTGTTTTATCTGCCAGTGAAAGTTAAAAGGCAGGGAAAAGTGTGACAAGTAGCTCCGTAGAGATGGAGCACACAGCCCAGAGGAGCCAGCAGAGTGAGCAGTTGAAGAAAAACTTTTGTTGGGGTGAGGGAACACACTCAATAGGTACACACAGATAAAGGGTTTCCACAAGGCAGGTGGGGACTTGGGAAGCTGAAGTCTTCTTGAGGGATGGGGTTTTTTACACCTCTGAAGGGTCTTCCTTCCCTAATTGAGAGTTGGTCAGTTTGAAGAAAGACTGGGTGGCTGGTTGGCCTGAAAGTGTTATCTAGCCTTGATTTTACTAAGCTCATTTACCAGCAGGAAACCTTACTGGATGGAGAAAAAAGCCTCCAGTCTTTGTTTTAAGCTGTCAGGCTTTTGTCTCAGGTAAGGAGGATAAGAAAGATAAGGGGAAGTGTGCGATTTTGTTACCTAGTTGGACCTCTCTCTCTCTCTCTCTCTCTCTCTCTCTCTCTCTCTCTCTCTCTCTGCCTGTCAGAGGATCTGTATAATTCCCTCACAGGGCTGTCAGGATAGAACATAAACTGAGAAATCTATACAAGAAATTATCAAAATGCCTCAGTGAATGGGCAGAGTCACAGTAGCAAAGGTGAGAAACACCGGGTGCTTGATCTAGTTCACAGGCAGACCCGTGTCCCTCCACAAAGATGCCCATATGCTGGTTGAAGGATTTTAAGATTAAGGGCTGCCAGGAATTATCCAAGTGTGGCCATGTCTTTAAATGAAGGGAGGGGGAGGTTCCCATTTATAGGCAGGGATGTGATAAGCGAGACTGAAGTAGTACCAGCCAAAGGGTCACAAACCAAAGGACTCTAGCATCTAGTAAAGCAAGGAAATGCACCCACCACCAAGAGTCTGCAAAGGAACCCAGTCCTGCTGATGTATTGATTTAGAATTCCTAATGTCTGGGACTAGGAGAAAATAATTAGGGTTATTTAAAGCTAAGTTTATGGCATTTTGTAACAGTAACAACGGAAAATGAATTCAAGACATCATTTAAGACACACAATCACGCTGGGCGGTGGTGGCGCACACCTTTAATCCCAGCACTTGGGAGGCAGAGGCAGGCAGATTTCTGAGTTCAAGGCCAGCCTGATCTACAGAGTGAGTTCCAGGACAGCCAGGGCTATACAGAGAAACTCTGTCTCGAAAAACAAAAAACAAAACAAAAAAAAAAGACACACAATCACAGTAAAGCAAATACATTCAGAATGAAAAGAGGGAGACGACCACTCCAGTGGAAATGCCTAGACAAGGCAAACTTTACTTTTGATCTAGAGGGTATGCTTGGAAGATTGGAAGCATACTTGATTTTTATTCTAACTTAGGTGGTAGCTGTGTTTCCCCCACTTGCTGGGGTCCAACCTCACAATAGTATTTACTCAGCTAGTCAGACAAGATGGAGATGAAGGAGGAAGGGGAGGAAGGGGAGAAAGGGGAAAGCATCTGTTCTAGGCTATCAAATTCCAGGAATACAGATGGGGCCTTTGTAGAAAAAAACATTTTACTGGGATGGGATGGGTTAACTCATTTACATGAAAATTTTACTAGGTGGCGAGATAAATGGATGTGAATTCTTTGTCCTAAACACAAGTTTTACGGTTCTTGGTTGAAAGACTCATACTTAATATTTCTTGCAATAGGATGCCCATTTCTTCTTTAGCATCTCTGAGACTTAGAAGGGGGATTTGTGTGAGGTAGAAGCAATCAGAGACTGTAGGCTTAATTCTTTCACAACCTACTTAATAAGGGTTCTTAAAGGCTTTAACCTTCCTTCTAGCCCACTGACCAAAGGTAGGGAAGAGAGATGGTTATAGGACAGGGAATGTGCAATTGTTTAGAAGTAGTTCTTTGGGGTGATACCAGTCTTCATTGTCAGGATATCCACACTCCAATCCAAAACAGCAAATATGAATCAGTAGTGGCAGTCTAGTCCAATCAGCAAACACCAAACACATATCAGTAGCAGCAGCTCGATCCTGAAAAAACCACTAGGCTCCTGGAATCAGTGTGAGTCTGCAGAAGTGGCAAGAAACAGCCAGAATACCATAAGAAGTTCTTTGGCATGTCTCTCTTTACAAAGTCACAACAAGCAAAGATCAGTGAAAACTAGTGAAGACCAGCAAAGTGTTACAAGGTGAACCAATGTCACTGTCTTTTGAGTTCTTCTTATTCTCTTTCCAAACATCCTCTCAAGTGTCTGCCTCAGCAAAACAACCTTTTCTAAGACAGTTCCCAGAAAACTATCACACGACATGACCAAGTCTCCAAAGAAATCAGAAATTTCCACTTCAAGAGAACTTCAGATTTCAGTTAGGCATGGGCCAGTCCCACTGCAGAGTGTCTGGAAATTTTTAAATATTATACACCTCTTGAAGGACACATTGATCTATAACACTGATTCTACATCCAGAACAACCACGGACTGCTAGAACCAGTTCCCTCCCTGGGGTCTCACGAGGCTGAGTGCTCACTGCGAAAGAGTCACAGCTGAGCAAGGCTGTGGGCCCAGTGGCAGCATTGCTACTAAAGTGGGGAATGGCATTAGATGACCAGAATTATTCACCCACAATGAAAGAACCTTAACAAATTGTGAGGGGAAGGGTAAGAAACAAGAAAATCCGCACAAGCACCTTTCTCAAGTGGTACAGTGCTTGCCCAGCAGGCATCTGCCTGGGTTAGTTCCCGAGCCTAAAACCAGGTATGATGGCTATCTTAGTCACTATTCTATTGCTGTGAAGAGACACCATGATCAAGACAGCCTATAGAAGAAAATATATAATTAGAAGGTTGCTTATAGTTTCAGAGGGTTTGTCCATAGTCATCACAGTAGGAAGCATTGTGGCATGCTACCAGGTCTGGTGAGTTGGCCTAATGCTGCCTGTATTCTAATGCTAATTTGGGTCCCCCAAAATTGTTTGCTCCAAAGATGAGAGAGTCCACATGTAGGACACTGAGGGACCCTGCCCCCAGTTGATTCTGATTGGCAAATAAAGTTGCTGGTAGCCAAAAGCTGGGGAGAAGAGACATAGGCAGGATTCAGGTTTCCATGGCTTGGGACCATGAGTAGAAGGAAGGAGAAAGGAAAAAGGAGGAGCTGCCATGGGAGAGGAAGAACATGCAGGAGGGAGATGGAGAGCCGTAAACAGGATCGCTGAGCCATAAAAACGTGGTCATGTGGACTGGCCAATAGGAGTCAAGAGCATCCCAGAAGGGACATAGAAATTAATAAGTATTAACTAGGAGTTATCAGTAGGAAAGTGGATTCTAGCAGCATGGAGGGTAGGTAGTTGCCCAGCTATCGTTCTGCTTAAGGCATATTTAAAAATATAAGGCTGTGTGTGTGTCTTTCATCCAGGAACATAAGCTATTAAGGCGGGAAGGAACCCCAATGCCAGGATTTTATAAATATGTTTACAACAGGCAGGGCATTGGAGCAGTAAGCAAGCACTCATATCTGATCTGTAAGATGGAGGCTGAAAGGGAGATTGGTCCTGGCTTGAGCTTTTGAAACCTCAAAGTCCACTCCCAGTGCTCAACCTCCTCCAACAAGGCCACACCCCGTAATCCTTCCTACACAGTCTACCAATGGGAACCAGACACTCAAGTACATGAGCTTATGTGTCATTCTCATTCAAACTGATGCCTGTAATCCCAACAGAAGGAGGATCCGAAATTCAAGATCATCCTGGGATGTATCCTGTCTTTAAAACTAAAAACAAAAAAAACAGAATATCGATTTTAAAAAATGCATAACCCTTCTCCTTATAAGTGACCTGAGGTGAGACAAGAGGTTCAATACTCTTTTGATCCAGAAAAACCCTACAGAATAATGCAAATCAAGAGGTTTAAATAATACCCATGAAACTGCCCAGGCCATCAAGGGTATGAGTATCTGAAAAGCCACAAAGTATCTTGAAAAATGTCACTTTAAAGAAGTAATATGTCAGGCTGGAGAGATGGCTCAGCAGTTAAGAGCACTGACTGTTCTTCCAGAGGTCCTGAGTTCAATTCCTAGTAACCACATGATAGCTCACAACCATCTGTAATGGGATCCAATGCCCTCTTCTGGTGTGTCTGAAGACAGCTACAGCTATATTGATAAAATAAATAAATATTTAAAAAAAAAAGGTAATGTGTACATTCTGACAGCGTAAGGATAGAGTCAGTAAGTGCCCAGGCTAGATGGTGGGACGGGACACAGGAGTAGGTGGCCCAAAGAGACTGCTGCAGTTTTGCTGCCCACACTTGAGTAATGCTTAACTTAAGGATTCAAAAATAGATTCTCCCGTTACTGAATGTACCCAGGTGTCATGGTTTGTACACGCTTGGCCCAGGGAGTGGCAGTATTAGGAGGTGTGGCCTCATTGGAGTAGGTGTGTCACTGTGGGCGTGGGCTTTAAGACCCTCATCCTAACTGCCTGGTAGTCAGTCTTCCAGTAGCAGTCTTCAGATGAAGATGTAGAACTCTCAGCTCCTCCTGCACCATGCCTGCCTGGATGGTGCCATACTCCCACCTTGATGATAATGGACTGAACTCTGAACCTGTAAGCCAGTCCCAGTTAAATGTTGTCCTTTATAAGAGTTGCCTTGGGCATGGTGACTGTGCACAGCAGTAAAATCCTAAGACACCAGGTGAAAAAAGCACCTAAGATGTGGGGCTGAACTTAGAGCTGGGCTAACACAAGCATGAGCTCCCTACTGCAGTGAGAGGACCCTCACTCAGAGGAAGCAAACTGTTCCCTCTGCACAGAAGGCAAAGGCATCCCTGAGAAACCAAAGAAACAGACATGTAAGGCACAGGGCACATCCAGCATTGTCTTAGGAAGGCTCCAACTGCTGAGAGGACACACTACGGCCAAAGCAACTTAGGGAGGAAAGGGTTTGCTTGGCTTATGCTTCCACGTCACAGTTCATCAGCAAAGGAAGTCAAGCAGGGCAGGAACCTGGAGGAGGCGCTGATACAGAGGCATGGAGGGGTGCTGCTTACTGGCTTGCTCCTCATGGCTTGCTCGGCCTGCTTTCTTATAAAACCCAGAACTATCAGCCCAGGAATGACACCACCCACAATGGGCCAGGCCCTCCCCCATCAATCACTAATAAAGAAGATGCTCTACAGGCTTGCGTACAGCCTGATCTTAAAAAGGCATTTTCTTGGCCGGGCGGTGGTGGCGCACGCCTTTAATCCCAGCACTTGGGAGGCAGAGACAGGCGGATTTCTGAGTTCGAGGCCAGCCTGGTCTACAGAGTGAGTTCCAGGACAGCCAGGACTATGCAGAGAAACCCTGTCTCGAAAAACCAAAAAAAAAAAAAAAAAAAAAAAAAAAGGCATTTTCTTCATTGAGGTTCCCTCCTCAGTCCTATTACGGGCGGATATTAACCCACCTTCTTACCTGGGCACGGTGGTACACATCTCAGGCAGACCTCTGAGTTTGAAGCCAGCCTAGTGTACGTAGTAAATTCCAGGACAGCCAGGCTGTGTGGAAACCCTGTCTCAAAAAAGAAAAAAAAAAAGAAGAAGGAGAGGAAGAAAGAAGAAGGAGGAGGAGGAGGAAGAGGAGGAAGAGGAGGAGGAGGAAGAGGAGGAGGAGGAGGAAGAGGAGGAGGAGGAAGAGGAGGAGGAAGAGGAAGAGGAGGAGGAAGAGGAAGAGGAGGAGGAGGAGGAGGAGGAAGAGGAGGAGGAGGAGGAGGAGGAGGAGGAAAACAAATAAAACAAAACAAGAAATAACCTTCTAAACAGACCGGGCTATGGACAGAATGGGGTGGTGGTGGGGAGGACACAACACATGAATGAGTGGACACACACATTGTGGGGACATTTTTATATGTTTAAGTTACTGGTGTGTGTGTGTGTGTGTGTGTGTGCACGCATTTGTTTCATTTAATTTTGAGCTCATGTCCGTTCTTCCTCAGTATCTCAGAATGTTGGGGTTACAGGCGTGAGCCACTTGCAGAGAACAGTGGTTCTTGAACTCAAAGAGATACGCCTGCTTCTGTCTCCTGGGATTAAAGGCATCTGGAACCATACCCCACTAAGAGTTTGTTGGGTTTTGTTTGTTTGTTTGTCTGTTTTTGTTTGGTTTGGGTTTTGTTTTTTGGTTTTTTGTTTGTTTGTTTGTTTGTTTTTGAGACAGCATTTCTCTTTATATTCCTGGCTGTCCTAAAATTCAATCTGTAGACCAGGCTGGCCTTGAACTCACAACGATCTGCCTGCCTCTGCCTCTCAAGTGCTGGGAATAAAGGTGTCTGCACCAATGCCTGGCTAAGAGTTATGGTATCTTAAGACATCCTTTTAACAAGGTTAGAGGTGTAGCTCAGTTGTCAGTGTTTCCCTAGTCAGATCAAATTGCACACCTAGCATGATGTAAACCAGGTGCGATGGCTCATGCCCTGTAACCACAGAACTTTGGAAGTGGAGGAAGAAAGATCATGAAAGTTACTACTGGTTACATTGGTGCATTTAAGGCCAGCCAAAATAAACTGTAAAAAAAAAAAAAAAAAAAAAAGAAGAAAAGGTATGCTTCGAACATTTCTTATATGTTGTTTATATACAGGAAACAAGATGAACTACTGTTTGCAATCTTTTCTGGTGCCTTTAGAGACAAGGAGTAGAGAGCGTATCAGACCTGCATGCAGACGTGACGTGCATGTGTGAGACATTCAGCGAGGAGCCTGGGAGGCAGGCAAGGCTGAGTGAGGGGCTGTGTGGCAGCTCAGGGCTGGCACCTGCCCCTCAGGAAGTTCCTCATTGTCTGTCACCTGCGTAACTCTGGATGTGGCTTCAGTGCAATAGTGTCAGCCTCGGGGTGTGTAGGCACCAACGCAATAACTCTCAGCTCTGCCGCACGTCTGGAAACTAGGCACTTATGTGGCCTGATTTGGTGAGAGGGTAAGAAGTAAATGGGGGTGGGGGTTGAGAGTAAAAGTGAACGGGGCAGGGATGCTAAGGTTTCTCTAGAACTCTTCAGAAACTTGGAACCAACTCCTCTCAGTTTTTGTGCGATGAGGTCAAGGCATGTGGAAGACAGAGAATAAACTTCCTTGCATGGGAAGATCTTCACAGGTAAGAGGAACCAAATATGCACGCTGGCCGTCACTGCCAACACGGTTGTTTGTTACCCCTGGAACAGGCCATTTGCTCTCACCCTTTGCTCCCAAAGAGCCTCATGCTGTTAGAGTAAAAACTGCTCACCACGGCTGCTTTACTGTCTTTTGCTTTTCCAAATTCGGATCAATGCTCAGACTGGGCAGGAAAAGTGTGTGTGTGTGTGTGTGTGTGTGTACAGGCAGTGTCCTAAAGGTGATGGGTTTCCAAGTAGTCAGGGAATGACAGATTCTTAGCATTGCCCCAAAATAAAGCAGAGTGACAAACCGCGCTGGCTCCGTCAGGTGGTCAGCTCTGGCCATCGGAATCAGAAGACTGGCCTGCTCTCACTCGAAACGTGAGACATGGAGGACAGGAGGCAGCACTCTTAACCGTGAGACTGACATCTACCAACTTGTCAGAGTGGAAAGTTGGAGACTAGGTTGATCCTAAACGAATACAAATGCGTGCTGCTGTTGGCATTCCTAAGAGTGAGCCTCTGTCATTTCAACCTATTTGAGAGTGTGGTAGTAAGGACAGTTTCAGCCATTTTTCAGGGTACCCTTCTCTTAGAGTTGTATTAGGGCTCTGGGGCCACGGTTAGGCAGCTCTGCTCCTCCTGGGCTACGGAACTATGTAGTGGGTCACCACATCCAGTGTCCTGCCAAGGTTAGTGAGACTCTTCAGGCCTGACCCACTGCCAGTTGCCCTGTGTCCACTCATTGACAGTTGTGTGCTATTTCTCAAGTTTTGAGCCCATGAGATCAGATTGTTATGGTAACCCCACCTGTTGCCATCATCAAACTACATTTTCAGTGGCTTCAGAAATAATTCCTATTTCCTGCTTTTGTACAAACCCAGAGCGGGTTTTCTTAATTAGTATCTTTCTGTAGCCCAGGTGCCTTTTTATCTTGTGACTCCTTCCTGGAGTCTCGAGATGAATTATGCTTAGAAAGATAAGCCTCTTGCTAGGCTCCTTGGCTAGGAAATGCCACAGTTTGCTTCTCCCCTACCCTATTGGCAAAAACTACTCATGTGGTGCCCTGGGTATGGGGCATTCTGGGAAATGTAGTTCCTGATGGGGCCACTCTGTAAACTGGAAAAAGAACCCCAGGAAATGTGTCTTTGTGTTTCAGTTTGCAATCTTTGCCACACCCTTGGTGACTCAATGCTAGCTAGCAACCACAATTGCTAGTTCACTGGAAAACAGAGCCATTGAGACATCCTGTTATCTTCTCGCTGCCAAATCTGTCAAGCTGTGAGCCCACACTCTTCCTTCTCTCCTGCGAGAGCAATGGAATGTTACAGGCTCCTTCTTAATCCTCTGTTTTGATTGAAGATGTCAAAACTAAGCTTAGCGCTCAGTGAGCTAAGGAACTCCTAAGTAGGATGCAGACCGCACTGCTGGGTAGCCCCTCTGGCCAGCACCCAGGGATCAAAGTTGTCTGGAAGTTGTGTGTACACACACGGGCATGAGCATGTGTGTGTGCTGTTCTCTCCCCTCTGAGCCTCTTGATTTGCTTCTACTGAGTGGAATACCCCAGATGTCATGGCTGCCTCTATGATGTTGGGTTATAAGAAGGTTGGGCTGGGGTTGGTTCTGTACCTCAGTGGTATTTGCCCAGCATGCACAAGTCCATACTCAGCTCATAAAATAAATAAGAAATAAAAATGTTAAAGGCTGTGTTCCACTGAGCCCATCCATTCCTTGCTCACTGTGAAGGAAGTCAGCAGCTCCACCAAGAATTATCCCGTGGAGACGCTCGATGGTGAGGAATTGACATTACCTCTGGTCACCCATAAGAGGGGGCCACCGACAACAGCCACAGAGTGAGCATGGGAATAGACGCTCTTCAGTGCAGTTTCTGGATGACCGGAGTCCCACACAACAACTTGACATTAGTTTTGGGAGAGAGTCTGGGGCAGAGGCAGAGGCTAAAAGTACCTGAATTACTTTTCTGTAATTCTAGTCCCGGGTTATCTCATGTCTTCTTCTGGTCTCTCAGGCTGTTACACATACGTGCTACACAGACATATATGCAGGCAAAACATAAACATATACACAGAATAATAAACACCTTTAAATAAAAATTAATAATTCGAGGCCAGGCTCAGCTCCGTAGGGAGTTCCAGGACAACCTAGGCTACATGAGACCTTGTCTCAAAGGGGGAGGGCTTATCTTCAAAAACAGTTATATTTTGAAATATTAGGAGTTTGGATTTGAAGATGTCAGTTGGAGTGAGATTCATTCCATAATCACACAGACACTAAGATGGTAAACAACGGCTCAGGATAAAGGGGTTCAGTGGGGAAGTCGGGGATGAGCAGAAGAGAACTAGGTAAGACTCTGAGAGGGCGGGGCATAGCCAATGAAGCCTTCACCATTCAAGCATAAGGACCTGAACTCCTGAATTTGATTCCCCAGGACATTGTCGTTGTTGCTGTTTGTTTGTTGTTTGTTTTTAGCTAGGAGAAGTGACACTCAGTCATACTCCCAGGATGGAGACTTGGAGACAGATGTGTCCTTGGAAAATCTGGCCAAACAGCCTGTCCTGTCCTTTGAGCTCCCAGCCAGTGAGAGACTGTCTCAAAACAAACAGTAGACAGCGCTGGAGAAACAGCACCTGAGGCTTTCTGCTCTGGTCTCCATGTGTACGGGCATATATATGTACATGCACAGCACACATACACACACACACACACACACACACACACACACACACACGAGGTGGAAAGACTAAGAAACCATGTCTGACCATAACCCTCATCCAAGGAGAAGTTTCTGGTAAAAGTGACTAGTGGTGAGCTGCAAAGACTACCTCACGGCACATCAGCTGGCCAAGGAAGCTTTCAGGGAAGGCATTGAGGGTCTGGACTTTGGGAGAATGGCATTGCTTTCCAACAGCCCCGTCTCTAACAGGCAAGGCCTCAGCAAGCCTCCTCTCTACCAGGGGCCAGGTGGAGACACTGGACAACTGTGGAGGGACAAGGTGGCCCAACAAAGAGGGTCAGTGCTGGAAGTTAAGGAAGTCAGGGGGTGTTAAACTTGACGGCACATAGCAGTTCCTGAGGGGAGAGGTGGACTGAAAATTGATTCAGCTCTTCCTACCTTCCCAAGTTCTTTCCCAGAGGGGTTAGGTGGTGTGTCTGCCCTTCTCCCTGCACATAGGAGCAGCATGTGCTGTGGGACAGAGAGGTACGGGGAAAGGGAAAGGAAAGGTAGGACTCAGGTTACCTTTATCACGTTATGGTCCAGGCAGGCAGGCAGGCCTACATAGAGACGGGAAAAGCTTTTTTAAACGAACTGCCACCATTCTTGGCTAGGTATGAAGACATTTTACTTTTTAAAGACAGAGTAAACCGAATGCATTGAGCAGTGCACAGTAAGAGCTGGGAGACCCACGGAAAGCGGGGACACTTTCGATTCGGATAAAGCTATATTCCCTTGCCAAAGGGGTAAAGGAACAGTCATAGCGCAGGCAGTGGCTCAGCCGCTAGGGGGCATCACTGTACGGGAATGCAGAGGGCTTCCAAGGTCCTGGCAGCCCAGGGAGCCATGCTAATTGCCAAGAAGTAAGCCAGTGATTGCATTTCTGTTTCTTAATTTAGACCCTAAAGCATGTGACAAATACAGTAAAGGAGACAATCGAGGGAGTGAGAAAAGGCCGCAGTTTGTTTTTTCTTGTCAAATGCCTCTTAGAGAGCAGCAGGCCGGTGACTAGAGGAGCATTTTAACGCAGAGCAGACCGTAACAGAGAGACACGCCATTCCTCACCTTTGCGGTGGGAGTTCTGCTTTGATTTCTTTTTTTGGTTCACTCTATCTGGAAATGGGTGCAAACCGTGCTATCTGGATAGCCAATGCTATCTGCATGGTTTGCATTCCTTCCTGAATGTTTCTTGTGTTGTTTTTGACGCTGTGGGAATGGAGCAAAGACCTGGGAGCTGTCGGTCTCTCCGGCTTTATTTGGAATTCAAAGGAGGGCTCCATCACCCTCTAGCGGCTAGCCCAGGTCTCCTTCGGGTCAGGCACCACACTGGCGAAAGAGGTGTGCTGCAACACCCTGAGACAGACTGCAGGCAGGTTATCTGCACCTCAGCCTCTGATTCAAGGAAGTACCCAGGAGGCCTTGGTTAGGGAAGGAGGTCACTGTGAAAGAGAGATCCGGATGGGTCCCGATGAGAGCAGAAGGAATCGTGTCCCCAGCGATCTAAATCTTGCCACAGCCCCTCCCCCCCCCACACTTCTATTCCCTTCTCGAAGAAACAGACACATCGACTGTAGTTAGTGTGTTTTGCTTTGTTGCTTTCGTTTTGTTCTTTGTTGTTTGAACAGGGTCTTATGTAGTCCAAGCAAGCCATGAACTCCTGGTGATTCTCCTGTCTCAGCCTCCAGAATACTCACATTAGATATGTGAACCACCATGCTCGACTCCGCTGATGCATTTTGAAGGCCGCCGTGAAATGGAATTTGTTTCGGTGACAGAAACAATCTATGTCTGTGTCTTAGGGTTTTACTGCTGTGAAGAGACACCATGACCAAGGCAACTCTTACAAAGGAAAGCGCTTAACTGGGGCTGGCTTACAGTTTCAGAGGTTTAGTCCATTATCATCATGGCAGGATGCATGGCAGCATCCAGGCAGGCATAGTGCTTGAGAAGGAGCCGAGAGTTCTACATCTTGATTCACAGGTATCAAAAAGGGGACTGTGTCCCACACTGGGTGTAGCTTGAGCATAGGAGACCTCAAAACCTGCCTCCACAGTGACACACTTCCGCCAACAAGGCCACACCTCCTAACAGTACCCCTGGCAAGCATTCAAACACATCTATGGGGGCTGTTCCTATGAAACCACTACAGTCTGTGTCATCCAATGTCGTTGCCGTATGTAGCAATCACATACCTCTTCCGGCTCTGGGGACTTCTAGGTGCCTACTGTTTGCTATTGTTGGCTACTGCAGCGAAGTGACAGCATGTAATCTTAGCACTTCGGAGACTGAGGCATGAGGATCATAAGTTCAAGGCCAGCTAGGTTTACAAAATGAGTATGAGGTCAACCTTGGCTATATAGGAAGACCTTCTCTTGGAAGAAAAGAAAAACAGAAAGAAGGAAGGAAGGAATTTGAAATGTTTACTTGGTTGTAATTAACTTATTTAGAAGGGCATGTGTATCCACTGTCTGCAGTACTGGGCAGTAAAGTTCTAGAAAGACACTCTGAATGGGAGGCCTTTGTAACTCTGGCATGGCACATGGGAAAGGCTGCCTTAGATAAGATGCAAATCAGTACCGCGTTCCAGGTTGGATTTGTGACCCATTATATAATTTTATAATGCAGGAGGCCATCAAACCAGGCTCAATCAGACACACATTCAGTATCTGTCATCCAGCCTTTTCTACTCACCTCTTTACTACGTCCACTGAGAGTTTTGAGGTCATGACTGGAGAGCTAAGCCCCCGCTCTGCTTGCCTTGCTCTGGCCAGCACCACACATAAACCCTTACATGTCAGAGAGGCTCAGGAGTCATTTCCTTGGATGCACTGAGCTAGGACCAGCCTCTGAAGAACTGCACATGAATCCTACTCTCAAGGAATGCTTTATGGCGGAATCATAAATGCTGAGAATACTAGATGAAGAGGCTTGGAGGAAAGGCCTGTTACACCAGACACAAGGTAGTCTCATAGTAAATATCAATTTCTTTCTCTTCCTCTCTTCAGAACCCACCCCCAAAGATTTTCATACAATGATCAAAGTACTCAAGCGTTTACAAGATGAAAACTCGCTTTCATCTGGAGAATCAGTGAGGGCTTCTTGGAGGAGGTGGCACTCGATTTAGCTCAACATGAAGTCTGAATACCGCAGATGGGCAGAGTGTGGAGGAACGGGAAAGCTCAGCGTATTCTGAGGAAAGGTGGGAGACTAGAGAAGGTTTGGGGCACAGTTTATAACTCCGAATGTCAGCTGGGTATGGTGGCTCACACTTGGAATCTCAGTATTTTTGAGGCTGAGGGAGGAGGGTTGTAAGGAGTTTGAAGCCAGCCTGGGCTAAATAGTGAATTTCAGGACAGTCTGGGTTACAGCACAAGGGCCTGTCCTCCCTCCAAAGAGCAAGATTTTATGACCAGTAAGAGGAGATGTCCTTGGCCTGGTCCAGACTTTTTTATCTATTCCACTTTCATTGTGAACAGCAGTGACCAGCAGTAACAAGGAAATGGCCCTACTCAGTCAAAGTCACGCCCACATCTACTCAAAGTCACGCCCACATCTTACATTAGCATATGCTCTCACATTAGCATATGCTCTCACATTAGCATATACTCTCATATTAGCATACACCTTCACATTAGCATACACATTCACATTAGCATACCATTTCACATGAGCCTATGCCTTCATATTAGCATATCATTTCAGATTAGCATATGCTTTTATATTAGCATATGTATTTGCATTAGCACATCGCATCATATTAGCATATCATTTAATATTATCATGACATTTCATATTAGCATACACTTTCATATTAGCATGTCATTTATCATTAGCATATGCTTTCATATTAGCATATACTTTCACATCAGCATATGCTTTCCATATTACAGTGTACAAAGTTAACCCCTGAACTCCCCAGTATGATGTGATCACTCTAGAACTAGCCAAACCTCCATTCACAGATGTGTAGTTGCTTGTAATTTTCTTATTTTTTAAATATAAATCTATCTATAGGATAAAGTCCAAAATGTCACTCTAAATAAATAATATGTGAAATTCAGGTTTTGAGACTTACCAAATTACCCTCTGTAAAAAGTGGTTTTCATTTCTGTCCCAGTATGAGAAAATGGTGTCTCTGGACTTCACACTTGCTCTAACCAAAGTTAGAGTCTTTGTCAATTTCAAGGTTGTAGGTGGTTTTATTTTTACATTTATTTATTTTTTTTATGTGCATGTGTGTTTATGTATCTGGATTTGTATATGAGCATGCACGCGGAGGTCAGAGATCAATTTGTGGAAAGTTGGTCTCTCCTTCTGCCATGTAGACCCTAGACATTGAACTCTGGTTGACAGGTTTGGTGATAAACTTTTATCCACTGAGCCATTTCACTGGTCCCATATGTGGGAGGGTTTTGATTGAGATCTGTCCTAGTTAACTTTAACTATCAACTTGGCACAGCCTAGAAACACCTGAAAAGGGAGTCTCAATTGCAGAATTGCCCAGATCAGATTGGCTTATGGACAGGTCTGGGTTGGGGTATCTTGATTGTTCATTAATGGAGGAGGGCCCAGCTGTTCTGCAAACCAGCCCGTAAGCAGCACCTTGTGATTCCTACTGTACCAGGAAATGAGGTGGAGACAATGTGTTGGAATAGCAAGCAAGCCTTCTTCCAAGTCCCTGCTTGAGTTCTTCCCTGACTTCCTTCAGTGATAGAGTCCGACCTGTATGCTTTTAGTGGTTTGGCCGATGGGAAATGTGTCACTATTAGGAGGTGTAGCCTTGTTGGAATGGGTGTGGTCTTGCTGGGGGACGTGTGTCACTGTGTGGGCAGGCCTTGGAGGCTGCTCCTATGCTAAGGCTCCACCCAGTGTGGAAAGAGAGGCTCCTGCTGCTGCCTTTGGATCAAGATGTAGAACTCCCTGGCTCCTCCAGCACCATGTCTGCCTGCATGACAGCCACGCTTCCTGCATGATGATGGACTGAACCTCCGAAACTGTAAGCCAGCCCCAGGAAAATTTTATTGACCTTGTCTTACTTCTCAGAGGAGGGAAGCAAGACTCAGAGAGACTGAGTAAACAGCTCATTGCCACACAGCCAGAAGTGACACAGCCTACCCTGTTCATCTGCCACCCTGTGATTCACCCTCTTCACCTCTCTTTTAAGGCCCCCCATGCTGTGCCCATGGGTTGGCGCATGCCTGAGGTATGAGGGATACTTATCAACTGCCCAACTGGCAAAGCCACCTGTAGCCAGAGGCAAGTATGTCTACAGAGCTGCCCAATCCAGGACTGGGGTGAGAACCGTAAGGTTGTCCTTTCTCATGGTCAATGACACTTGTATGCTTGTTGTTTTTTAAAATAGAAGCCCAAATGTTCAATTTACCAATGATGACTCAGGAGCCGGAGGCTGGGTGAAAGCCTGCTAGCTCAGAGAGGCAGAGGAAGCACCCAGCTGATCTTCCTACTCCACTGATATCCCAGAAGAAAAAGCCCTTTCTCCTTCTGCACATTCTCTTACATACCCTTCGACTCCAAGAGTCTCCTTCCTCTTTCCTGTGTTTTCTTATGTTGACTCCTTGTCAGTTGGTTGCTTTCTCTGCCTCTTGACCTCTGGTTGTCTTTATTTAATCCTGTTTACAGAGAGCTCTTGGGTTAAAGGTGTGTGCTAGGGCTGAGCCACACCACAACAAGAAAATATTTTTTCCAGTTCACAGTCTCAGGGGTTCAATGTGATCAAACATCCAACAACATAAACCAAAAGGTAAATATTCTGGGTTGGCCTGGTGGCACATCCTAGCACTCGGGAGGCAGAAGAAGATCTCTGTGAGTTTGAGTCCATCTTGGTGTACACAGTGAGTTCCAGGTCACTCAGGGACACACAGTCCCTGACTCCATCTTGAAAAAATAGAAGGAGGAGGAGGAGCAGGAGGAAGAGGAAAAGAAAGGAAGAGGGTGAAGAAGGAGGAAGAGGAGAAGGGGAAGAAGAAGAGGAGGAGGAGAAAGAGGAGGAGGAAGAAGAAGAAATAGTCTGGAGCTGGAGAAATTGCTCAAGTAGCTCGGTGGGCAAAAATGCCAGCCACATGAGCACACAGCCTAGAGATGATCCCAGCATCTGTGATAAAGCCCAAAGCCTGGTAAGGTGGCACACACTGTAGTCAGCTGTAAGCAAAAGCTGTAGTTTCAGTGAAGGACCCTGGTCAGAACACGAGGTGGAGAGGGACAAAGGAGATACTTGACATGACCTGTTCTCTCTGAGCAAGCACACACGTGTGTTTCACAAGCACTCACACACCAGAGAATAAATACACCTACTCTGAAGTGGGCCATAGGAAGAAGATACCAGAAGGACAACGGGAGAGCCAGATGTCAGCATTTTCAGAAATGCTCTGAAGTAGATTCACAGCCCCGGGGCCCACCTAGGGCGCTGTCTACCGGCTGAATGTGATTAATTTCCCCTCCAGTCTTCTGGCAGGACGTAGAACTAGCAGCTCACTGGGGTGTTACTTCAGTCTGGCTCCAACATCCAGCCTTTGTTACCCTTATCAGTCAGGAAAAGACTTCAGGCATGAATCCACAGACTGGAGCCTGGAGCCTGGAGCTGGCACAGCAGCATTCTGTCGCAGCATTAAGACCATCGTTGAGTCTGAGCTAACAAGAGAAAGGTTGCCCCACTCTGGAAATGGTGGGGAGGTAGTGGTGGCACAGGAGAAAAAAGAGGGATATCCCCAGAGGAAAACGCACACACAGCCCACGTGGAACACAAAAGGCCTTGCAGGAAGAGTAAGGAAGAGTGGTTGAAATCACTATTGTCTTCGGGCCACAGTGCCCACGTTCCTTCTGATGTTGAGGGCAGCCGCAGTGGGGCCCAAGTAACTCAGTGCTGACCACGCCTGACCTTGCTGGGTAACCACGAACAGACCTCAGCCAGCCTCTAGTCTGTCTCTTAAAAGCTGATTCACCTCCTTCCTTGGTACTGCCCAGATGCTTTGAAAACAGACAGCCTGTCTACTTCTGGCTCTGGCCAGCTTCTTTCTGACAGCTCTGCCAAGGGACCCCTCTCTGGGAATCGTGGCATTTTCCCGGTGTTCTCTAGACTAGTCCAGAACTTCTGGGCTCAATTAGTGTCATCTTACCTCAGGTAGGACTGACTAGTGATGTGGCCACTGTGCCTAGCTGGCGTTGCATGTGGTTTTTTGTTTGCTTATTTTGTTTTTTACTTTCTTTTTTGTTTGTTTGTTTTGTTTGTTTGTTGTTTTTTGTTTTGTTTTTGTTTTTTCAAGACAGGGTTTCTCTGTGTAGCCCTGGCTGTCCTGGAATTCACTCTGTAGACTAGGCTGGCCTCGAACTCAGAAATCCACCTGCCTCTGCTTCCCAAGTGCTGGGATTAAAGGCATGCGCCACCACTGTCCGGCTGTTTTTTACTTTCAATTTTTAAAAAATCTTGTGAGATTATAATGACATCATTTCTCTTTCCTCCTTCCAAAACTTCTCATGTACTGACACTTTCAAATTCATGGTCTTTTATTCTTTAATTGTTGTTACATTTATATATAACATTTAATATGACATAAATATACTATAACATATTGTGATATAATACATACTATGTTTATTTATTGTAATATAATAAACTATAAAATAATAAATATTATATAATAAATAGACATTTAATACAATGTATTTTATATTGTATTATATTCCTAAATATGTAAATACAACCTTGTTAGTCTGCATAATGTTATGCCTCTATACACAAGTTTTCAGGACTGACCATTTGGTATCGGATAACCAGTTAGCTTGCTCTTCCCTAGGGAAGATATCTCTCCTCCCAGCATTCCTCAGTGGTGGACTGTAGTTCTCTGTCTCATGTTAAGGCCCCGCCCACCACGGACATTGGGGTCACTCATGTCAGGTCATGGTTAGGCAGTCATGGTGGTGAGACAATGTGTAGTTCCTAACATTTCTAGGAGACAAAACCTCATCACAGTCTTCCTGTTCCTCTGTCTCTTACAGTGAGCCTGGGCACAGATGTTACACTGTAGATGTATCAGTCGAAACTGGGCTACAACTCTATTTTGATTGTTTGTAGTCTTTTGTAACTTATGGTTTCTGTCTGTTGCAAACGAAAGTTCTTAATAAGCAGTGATGACAACACCTATCTGTGGCTGTAAGGACAGATATTAGAATGTAGTTAGGAGTTTAGTAAAGTGACAGTTGTAGATACTCCTCCAAGATCTATGCCGTCACTAGCCCTGGGTGGCTAAGATCTATGGTGTCACTAGCCCTGGGTGGCTAAGATCTATGGTGTCACTAGCCCCTGGGAGGCTGGCTACGTTTCCAGTACCAGGTGTGATTTCCTTCTTGTTGAATGGGTCTTAAGTCTGACTAGAGAGCTGTTGGTTTCCACCAAAGTGTGTGTGCCCCCACTGTACATGAAGGGTTGTTGTGCCATGGTGGTTGTTTGTAGTTCATAGTTGTCATAGCTGGGTAGGACTGTGGGTTGCTTCCTCCTTTGAAAACTTGCATGGTGCCTTTTGTACCATGAATGCTAGTCCCCAAGGAGGAGGCTTTCAGACCACACCCAGATTGGGGTCGGGGCAGGGTGCTCTGGGCCCTGTGTCCAAAGTGCATGGTGTCTTCAGCAATAAGGACTTACCTTCTGCTTTTAGTGGGCAGCCAAGGCCAGTAGCAATAGTCTATAATGTTTGGGGATTCTCTTGAACTACACTGGCCAACAATGTTGAGATTATTGTTAAGTGGCCTTTGGCTCTTAGAGGAACCATTGCCAGACCAGATGAGAACATTTCATTTAAACTATGTATGTATATTTATATACCAATTTTCATGTATTATAGATATTTTTTAGATAGGTAGTTGTGATGGTTTGGCCCAGGGAGTGACACTATTAGGAGGTGTGGTGTCACTGTGGCCGTGGTCTTTAAGACCCTCTTCCTAGCTGTCTGGAAGCCAGTCTTCTCTTAATGGCCTTCAGATGAAGATGTAGCACTCTCAGCGTCTCCAGTGCCATGCCTGCCTGGATGCTGCCATGCTCTCATCTTGATGATAACGAACTGAACTTCTAAACCTGTAAGCCAGCCCCAATTAAATGTTGTCCTTATAAGAGTTGCCTCTGGCATGATGTCTGTTCATAGCAGTAACACCCTAAGACATTAGTAGTATGATTCTGACTTCTTCAGACATTCTTACTATTATTTTACCCTCTTTGTGTACCTGTCTTCCTCTAAGATCATTAGAGGCCCCCAGATTTTCCCATCTCCCTTTTCTGATCACTCACACCCCGATCTTTCTCTCTCTCTCAGCCCCACCCCCGCCCCACACAGTCCCTTTGCACTTCCCTCATTTCTGTAGTTACTCCAGGTTATAAACTCACACTCAAAGATTTGGAGCTAGGAACCATAGGTGAGAGAGGATGCGCAACATTTGTCTTCTGGGTCTGGGTTACCTCACTCAGTACGGATCTTTCCTAGGTCTGTCCACTTACCTGCAAAGTTCATGACTTCATTTTTCCTTACTCTGCACATTGTTCCATGCACATATATACCTTCATTCTCCATCTGTCAGCTGAGGGACATCTAGGTCGTTTCTACTTCCTAGCTATTGTGAATAAAGCAATGATGACTATGGCTCTCTGTGGAAATCTTCGAGCATATGTAAATGAGTAGGTCATACGGTAGATTTATTTTAGCTTTTTGAAGATTCTCCACACTGATTTCCAGAGTGTCTGTACCAGTTTCTCAATCCTGATTAAGCTCATGTTTCTATCACAGTGGCATGAACTTGTGTACCCAGGAGTGTGTACACACAATAAATAAAAGTTCAAAAAAGTTTAAAGTAAAAGACAAGACAATAGCAACAAATAACATCAAAAAAAGTAACAATGTTTCAAGTATTACTATTCCAGATCTCAAGATACCTTACAGAGCCATAAAAATAAAAACAGTATGGTACTGGCACAAAAATAGACATGGAAGGATAGAGGCGCAAGCCAGCTCTGAATGAGAGCTCTCTTCTCCCCACGTCCTCGCCAACACTGAGTGTCAGTTGTTTTGTTGATCTTTACTGTTATGATTGGGGTAAGAAGTGGTCTGGCTTGGCCCTGTAAAGGACAGAATGACATGGTTCCTGCCGTGGGACAGAGCCAGCAGGTGTGAGCAGCTCTCCGTGAGATTTGCTGTAGGCGTGAGGCTGTTTGTATAAAATATATATATTTCACTTCATGATCCTCCTTCAAGGGATATCCTCTCTGCAAAGGTTAATGACTTCATGATAATCAGAGACAGCTTGGGGGAGGCAAGGGTGTGTCTAACGTCTCAGAAAAAAAAAATGGTAGAACATTATGACCTTCAGGACAGGCCTTAAGACTATGGGAAGGAGTCAATCCCTAAGGCGTTGAGGTCCCAAGGTAGAGTCACATTAACCAGGACACAGTGGGTACACAGCCAAGTCAGCCAAAGGTACAGTTTATTCAGTGTCAGCTTCTTTTAAGGCAAAGCAGAATAAAGCTCTTCCAGGGCTTCTAGTTCTCGCCAGGTGCTGTTTCCCTAGCAATAGCTTATCTTGGTTCAAAGTGACCCAAACCTCCTTGCAGACCGAGAAATCTGCCAGCAGTCCAACTCTTAGATATATTGCTTCTTATAATTAAAAACAAAGTTATTTTCTCATGAATAAAGGATGGTTTGTGCTCACTTGGCAGAACACCAGGATTCTCTGAAGAGAAAGTATGCTCACTGTTTGTCCCAGTATGCTGGGATTCTCAGGTATCCTTCAGCCACCTTGCAGCTAGCAGGCTGGGAGCAGTCTCCTCATGCCATTTCTCTACAGGAAGGGATGCTGAAAACATGAGTTCTAAAATACATAATGCCTCAGCTATGCAAAATATAAGGCTGCAATATGAGTTGTATAAGGAGCTTCGCAGAGCTAAAGGAACAGAGGCAGCTGCACTGTGAGCCAGCTTGTCAGAAAATGACTAAGGAAGGGGATAGAGAGACTTAGGGAGTGGCGATCACAGGACAAGATCCCACCCAGCTAAGTTTCTTATTTATGCTTACACAGGCAGGCAGATTCCTGAGTTCAAGGTCAGCCTGGGACAGAGGGAATTTAGGTCCAGGCCCAGGCATTGTAAAAATCTTGCTGTCTGTCCTTGCTGTCTCTCTCTAAGAATCCAGGGGCTGGGGTCGTGGGATGCTTGTTCATGGGATAATAAAAGGGCACCTGGGGTAATGATTGAATTGATGTGTAAATAAAAAACTGCATTCTTGATCTGCAAGAGCTCTCCAGAGTTTTTAGAATGGCAAGAGGAAGCTGTCTAGAGCAGAGCATAGGACATCACGTCAGCGTGTAACCCATGAGTTGTTTCGCCGCTCCAGACACCCCTTCCTCAGAACCCCTCTCCAAGCCAGGTGTGGTTCTTGGCAAAGAAGAGGTCTCAAAGTTGCTTTGATTTGCATTTCCCTCATTGGTAGAGACAATCAACGTTGTAAAAGATATTCCTGCACCATGGTCATCTGATCCGTTTGTGTTTTGATTTCTTTGGATATTCTAGATCTGAACTCTATCAGTTGTATGGCTGGCATAGATTCTCCCTCATCCTGTGGGTTTCCTCTTCACCTGGCTGCTTTTTGTTTGCTTTTAATTTATTTTATGTATGTGAGCACACCATCCCTATCTTCAGACACACCAGAAGGGGGCTTCAGATCCCATTACAGATGGTTGTGAGCCACCATGTGGTTGCTGGGAATTGAACTCAGGACCTCTGGAAGAGCAGTCAGTGCTCTTCACCGCTGAGCCGTCTCTCCAGCCTGCTGATTATTCATTTTGGCTGTGTAGTTAATTGTTGGCCTTGATTCTGGGGCAAGTGGAGTCTATAAAGTCTTTTCCTCACCCTTCTCGCAGGTCACTGTGTTCTCTTCCGGCAGTTTCAGTGTCTCAGGTTGTTTAACTCATTACCTCATTTGGAGTTAGTTTTTAAACAAAGGTGATAGAGATACTGGCTTGATGCCACTCTTCTTAGACTGGATTAGAAGCATTTGTTGATGATGCTTCCCCCCCCCAACCTTCCCAGTTTATGTTTTTGGCATCTTTATCAAATATTAAATGGTTGAAGTTTTATAGTCATGTTTTGGTCTTCAGTTCAGTTGGTCTTTGTTGGCATTTTTGTCTAGGCTCTGCCCCAGTTACCTGGCAACAGCCAAGCGTGCCTGACTCACTATAAAAGGGGCTGCTTGCCTGCCCCCCCTCTCTGTCTTTCTCTGTCTCTACTCCCTCAACCCCCCTCCCCATGTCCTGAAGAAACTCTATACTATTCTATACTATAATGTCATTGTATAGCTGATCCCTCAAGGGGGAGGGGATGCCTCAGCATGGGCGCGCAGAGGCACCGCACCACCTTCCCTCACACCTGACTACGTATCCACCAAACATATTCCTTTTCTCTATATATTTTTATAAAACACAACATTTCGTGCTGAGACTCGAATTTAGAAACTCGAAGGTTCACAAGCCCCACTGCCACATGGAGAGCCATCGCTAGACCTATCCACTCAAACTTTAGAGAACCGGTAAGCCCCTCCCCTGCTGGTCAGCGTAAACGTCCCTTTCCAGGGGAGAGTTCCTGAGCTTGAAGCCACCCCTGTGCTACCCTTGATTATGGAGACATTCAGTCTTTCTGGCTAGTCTTTTCAGTGACCCTCACGTGGTGTTCTAAGACCTCTAACCCTTGAGTAATTCCCCCCTTCTTGAAAGCAGTTTTCGTGACCCCCTTCCTTGGGATCTTGCAGCTGTACAGCAAATACCTAATCTTAGGTGGGCTGCTTTCTTCTGTGAATCTGGAAGTCACCAAACCTCAAGCATCCACTTGAGGACCTGGTACATCTAGACTGGCTACACTTTTACATTAGTTGTTACATTTTGTTCTCAGGACACCAGTAGGAACATTTCTAGCAACGTCCACACCCAATGGGTTGGTCTTTGCCACCTTGCCCCTACTTATGGGGTGTTTCCAGGCCTAATTCACAGTACCCAGCAAGCAGTATCTCTACATTGTCACTAACTGGCACTTTAAAACGACTCTCTCGCTAGCTATCCGTAGGCTTTCCCATTCCTCTTCATTTTCTTGCCCCGCTGCTCGTAGCCACTTGCTCTGCTCCTGGCTCACCACAGAAAAACAGGTCTCCTCCCATCCCCTTGAGTTTTCTGATTTCTTTCCACATTAACTCTAAGCTAAGTGTACATCAGACAAACTGCCATTTGTCTCTTTGTGCGTATCTCTTCATGTGTTTTCCTCTACTGATAAAACCTGTCAAAGTCACTTAACAAGTGATGGTTTTGTTCTATCCTGCCTTGGTAAATAATGATTTGTAAACAATATAAGGTTAACGATCACTGCCTTTTATAAATATATGTTCAGCCTTATGTTTTGTTACTGCCATCAAGTTATAGTGTGCTCTATTGTCTAACTCAGATTATGTTTAATAGATACTGCTCTCAATCTTGTTGGAAGTCTGCTAAGTGTATTAATATTTAAGCTTCTGACAGAGACTCCCAAAGCCTAACAGCTACCCCCAAGGTCTCTGAGAAGATATGGACAGAGCGACAAGAGTCTACCTGGATTGTGGTATGAGAACCACTGAGAAACACCGCCATTGCCTTGCCCACTGCCAGGGCTTGGTCTACACTGTGGACACACAACATACCCCAAGAGTCAAATGTCTCATATTGCCTAACTCAGAGTGGGTCATTTCTCTTTTCACACATATCTACTTCCCAGGAATAAAAAGTTTTTTGTCTTTTGGGCTTGACAGCCAGACTGACTCCACTAAAGTTGTCATGGAGACCACAGGAACCTGGGAACTGTTTAGGTAGTGGACCCTAGATGAACCTCTGTCACTTTAATTAATACATACTCCTAGATTATAATTTATTCTTCCCAGATTTCTGACTACATTGACAGCTAATGTAGCTTGACAGCTAGAAAACAGACCTATCTCCTTACCTCTAAGGTAACCCACCACTATATTTACTCATTAGTGAATTTGTTGACTAGCTAAGACTGCCAGATTTCTTACAGACTTTACAATGAATGATACACAGGTTCAGATGTAAGCTTTTTTTTTTCTTTTTTTCTTTTTGTTTTTTTTTTGAGACAGGGTTTCTTTGTGTAGCCCTGGCTGTCCTGGAACTCACTCTGTAGACCAGGCTGGCCTCAGAAATTCACCTGCCTCTGCCTCTGCCTCCCAAGTGCGGGAATTAAAGGTCTGTGCCACCACTGCCCAGCTCTCTTTCTTTTTTAAAAGATTTATTTATTTTATTGTGGGTACACTTTAGCTGTCTTCAGACACACCAGAAGAGGGTATCAGATCCCATTACAGATGGTTGTGAGCCACCATGTGGTTGCTGGGAGTTGAACTCAGGACCTCTGGAAGAGCAGTCAGTGCTCTTAACCACTGAGCCATCTCTCCAGCCACCAGATGTAAGCTTTCATAGATGTAACTTGTTGCTTCCTTACCTAGACTCAGTTTCCAGCAACTAAATGCTTCATATTTCCTCTTTTAGCTATGCTGCTGTCCTAACGTTATTCGGTAGAGTTCTTGTGAATTTGCCTAACTCTAATGAAACATTTTACTATACAATCCAACTGTGTAATCACAAATTCAAAATTTAAATTCTCTTTGACTGTCTTTGAACTAAATGTAAAGTGTTTCTCATGCTGAATCCACACTATAAGCTATCGTGCTCAAATATAAGTTTCCCCTGGTTGTCTTTTAACTATAGACTTAAAATATTTCTCGTGCTAAACTGTATGATCCAACTATTAAATCCCAGGCTCAAGTAGAAGTTTCCTTTGATTGCCTTTAAGATAAACTTAAGGTGGTTTTTGTGCTGAATCTACATTATTAGCTATCATATATAAGTTTCCTTTGGTTGTCTTGTAACTAGAGACTTAAGGTGTTTCTCTTGCTATCAACTGTATTCATAAGGTCAAGGTTTTGAGTTTCTTTTGTCCCTCAAATATAAACTTACAATTGTTTCTTGTTATGCTAAATTTATATATATTCAGTCTTCTAGACAGGAAGAAAAAGCCTTCTTGCTCCTTCTGCTCCACAAAAGATTTTTGTCATCCCTAAGCTCATCTTAAAGACTGTTCATGCTGTTAACAAGTTTATCTCTTTTGTAAATGTATAAGCTTACAGGAAATCCACTCAGACCTACCTCTCATGGACCAAATAGACTCCCTCCAGATAAGTACACCTGCCAATCAATAGCCTAAGTTCCTACCTGTTACTTATTTTCAGAGGGATTTCTTCCTGTACCCTGGAATTGGGACTTACCCAACAACCCAACCACCAAGACCTAAGGGTTTCAAATGTACTTTCAAATGTACACCTAAGGAAAAATTTCTGTCTCCCCAACATACTTAACTTTATTCTCTACCTATAGTGTGTGTGTGTGTGTGTGTGTGTGTGTGTGTATGTGTGTGTGTGTGTGTGTGTGTGTTTCAGCATCTTGTCATGTCCAGACATTTACTACATCCAGGACAGCTCAAGGGAAACAACTCCAATTTTCTCTCACAGACACAGATGCTTCTACTGGATCCTGGACATCAAGGAAACAGTCAACTCTCCTAAGACTGGACCATAGTCT